>NW_026089624.1:22160765-22179815 GCF_024586455.1 Bactrocera neohumeralis | reverse complement strand
CAAAGTTTAATCCCATTATATTAATTGCTTCTTGACTTGTCTACTGGAAAGTAAAAGCATCAAATGGATATTCAAAGTGTGCTATATGAGAAGACGGCGTGTTTATTGTTAGATTTCGCCCATTTTCGCTCTGTTTAGGAATATGAAAAGAATGCCACGTTCAAAATTTTGTCGAAATCAGTCAGTCGGGCCCGAGATATGGGATTTATCAAAAAGTGGGCGGTGTCACGCCCATTGTCTAATTTTTACCCCTACAACCCATTTTCATACTAACCCGTCGGCAATTTTTTACGTTTCTGGCGCATTTAGTTGTTGATTTGTCGCGCTTTTAGTAGTTTTGAACAGTACCGTTATACTGGTATGGGGAGTGAGCGGGGTTTTCATCCGATTTCATTAATTTTCACACTACTAATAATTTTTGTAATATTCGTGTTGGGTGAATTGTCTTGTTCTAGCTTTAGTGATTTAGGAGATATGCACATTTTTTATCCTTGCTACTGCGACCCCTTGTGCCAAATTACAGTTTAATATCTTAATTAAGTGCTTAGTTATGGCACTTTATATGTTTTCGGTTAATGGCGATTTGTGGGCGTGGCAGTGGTCCGATTACGCCCATCTGCGAAATTGAATTTTTTTTGTACTAAGGAACAGATGGACGGACAGACAGACTGTCAACCGGATACCAATTTTTTCGTCACCCTGATTTATATACATATACTTGCACATAAAATATGAAAAAAATGAAACAATAATAGAAACGTACCACTTCTTACAGATAAATCCCAATAGCCAACCAACAATGCAACGCACACACACAAAAAACATTTGCCGATATCACCAATGTTGTATCCGATTTCAATGAATGTTTTGTAAGATTTTCAGTCATAGAAACAGATTATCAATTTAGCAAATAATGATTTGTTGTTTTTCAACCTACAGTGTTGAAGAAAACATTTGAAAAATTTAAGTGGCATTATTAGAATTGCATTGTCTTGCAATAGTTTCGCTGTATTTTGGGGTGGGACGAAGTCTGCCATGGCTGCTAGTTTTTACTAAAGGAAATAGAGATTTTAGCAGCAAAATTAAATTTCGCCCCGATTATTCTCAAAGAAATAAAAGAGTACTGATGAATGTACTAGCAAAATTTTACAACTGGGTGTTTGGGTTATTGCATTGTGACGACAGAAAGGAAATTTTGAGCTTTTTGAAAAGCTCCATTTCGAGATTTTTAAAGAAAAAATACAGAAACTTCAAATTTCATGAAGAATATCTCTTTCAAATGTTGGCCACGGCCACATCTTAAATTAGACATCTGTTGAGTCTTATTTTCGATGACTAGTTCGAAAACTTCGACAGGTAACTGGCGAATGACACGCGTGATGTTTTGTTCCATGGTCTGAATCGAAGCGGGATTTTTCGCATAATTTTTGGACTTTTCATATCCCTAAAGGAAAAAGTCTGACGGTGTGATATCACACGATCTTGGTGGCTAATCTACCGACCGACGTGAAATTATCTGCTCACCAAAGTGTTCTCTCAATAAATCCCTTGATTGATGCGATGTGTGGGAAGTAGTGCCGTCTTGTTGAAACCGAATGTCGCCAAAATCTCGAGATTCAATTTTAGACATCAAATAGTCGGTTATCATGGCGCGATAACGGTCGCCATTTACGGTTACGTTCTCACCGGCATCATTTTTAAAGACATATGGACCAATGATTCCATCGACCCACAAACCGTTGTTTTCTCTGAATGAAATGACAGCTCTAAAATCTCTTCAGGTTGCTCTTCGTCCAAAATGTGACAATTTTCCTTGTTTACATATACATTGAGATAGAAATGAGCCTCATCGCTAGACAAAACTTGGCTCGAAAACGTCAGTCTTTCTTGGAAAGAGTCCATAGAGCGAAGCGATTCCGTTTGGGAAGGTGGAACGGATTCGGTTCTTGCACAAGCTCTATTTTGTATTCTTCACGGTAATCGATTCTCCAAGGCCTTTGTATATACTTTCAGCTATGGGTGATCTATTTTCTTCATTGTGTTCTGGACGTGGTCTTTGCAGTGGTTGATGATAATGCGAATAGTTCGCTCAGGAGGCCGATTATGTTGACCATACGTTGGGCGAAGCCTTTGAAGACGAGCTAAAGTGAGAAGGCGAAACATCCTCTCTACAGGGTTGTGCGCTGAGTTTGGGACCCACCACGTAAAAAACACCATCAAAGAAAACTAATCGATAGCCTCGGATGAGATACCCCCCTTTTCATGACGGCCAAGGCAAACCAACTAAGGATTACGATTTGAGAGCATGCACCTGGTATATCCGTTCCCTTAATTGGGAATGGTGCCGCTACTCAGCTGGTTGATTTCCCGTTGGAGTGAAAGCTGACATCACCGCCCAAGACATGCGATGGACGGGACAAGGACTGAGGCGAGTAGGCATTTACTACAGTGGCCATATAAAGGAGCGCAAATTTGGTATGGTGAATTCAACCTTCACGATGAAACATCCCCAAATGGGTTGAGGCTGATCGACTTCACTGGGGCCCGAAATATGATAATTTGTAGTACTAAATTCCAGCATAGAAAAATTCACTAAGCTACCTTAGTGATCCCGAAGCCACCAACAAGGTTGACCATGCAGTGTTTTAGATGTGCGTACGCTCCGACGTCATAATATCGACTCGGACCACTATCTTGTTGCAGCCAATATACGCACCCGACTCTGTGCAGCAATAAACGCATGTCCACAAACACAAGGAAGGTTCAACGTCGAGAAGCTGCAAACACAACAGAAAGCCGAATGATTTTCGACTCGACTTGCACTCCTGCTCTCTTAGAGCACTCGTCAACAACTCGGTATAAGGGAACTGTGGGACGACATTTCAAGCTCCTTACGTACAGCTGCAATCGAAACCATTGGTTTTCGGAAAATGCGAAAGAAGGGGCATCTGTGGATAAAAAAATTTATAAAAGTGGGCGTGGCCACACCATCTAATATGTTTAATGTACATATCTCCTAAACCACAAAAGCTACAACAACCAAATTTGCTGAGTACATAACTTATAAGAACTTCTATCGACATTGTAAAAATCGAAGGATAACCCAGCTCACTCCCCATAAAACGGTATTGTTCAAAATTACAAAGAGCGAGTTAAGGAACGTATTCCTTATGATATGAACAGAATGTATCAAACTAACACAAAAGAAGTATCTAAGTTTGCGATTACATGGGGCAACTTTAGTTGCTAATTCTCGGGCGATTCTCTTTTGCTGTCGCCCATTACCTTCACACGAGCAACTTGTGTTGCGCAACTCTGCTCGAGTTTTTTTCTCATTCCCTTTCACTTTACTTTAACCCATTGTCTACTCTTTACTTTAACCCATTGTCTCTTCTTTTTCCTTATAGGTATTTGGGCCACTCTATCACATATATTAATCAGCTCTGTCAATTAAGAAATACATTTTATTTATTAAAACAAAGATATACACCCTTTTTACTATCGTCTGAATCAATTTGTATGGCTTCCTCCATACATTTCACAATATCTTTAATTAATTTGATTTTTTCGTCATACTCCATTTTCTAAAATATTTATATTATATTATGTATATTTGTATACATATTTGCAAATTACTTACCAAAAGATGAAATTAAATTTTTTTAAATATATTCAAAATATTAATTTCAAAAAAATATACGCAAATGCAACTATGTACTACGAAAGAAAGAACACGAATGCCGAAAAACGTCGCAGCGAACTGTTACGAATAAGAACACAAAGCGAGTTGCTGAACACTGGAAACTCGGCGCGATTCTCCTCTCCTCGTCGCCCCCTCGCCTATAAACTAAGACTTGCCGCAACAAAAGTTGCCGTGTGTGATAAGGCTCTAAGCAAACAATATATGTATGTATATGTAAACAAACTTAAACAAATAATATAATATACATCTGTATCTAAACAAACTAGTAATAAGTAAACAAACTAGTTTGCATAAATAGAAGTAAGAGCCATGTGATAAGTTAGTCTTAAGACTATTAATAAAGATTTCGATGCAGCTAAATATATATGGGCATATCCCAAAAACTGTCTACCAACCAAAAATATTTGAACTTAATCCAACCTAATTTTTTTTTTAATGGAGCATTAGAAAAGATATCCAATTTTATAAATTTATAAAAAAAAAATTTTCGATGATGATTAATACAAAAATTATTACCAAATCCTACCCTACCTCAGGTATTTTCAGGTGTTATACAAAAAAAGTGAAATTTTTTACGTGTTCATCGTGCACGGAAAATCAGGTTTTTTTTATATTGTGAGTAGAAATTTTTTTTTTTACAAACCATCTATAATTTTAATTTAAATAAATATCCTGCTCTTAAGAAAAAAAATTTCATTCTACAATTAAAAACCAAAAAATTACAGCATATTCATTTCTGTGGCGTGCGTAACGATTTGAGTTCTCACAAAAATTACAATAGAAACCTTTGCAATTTTTATTCTGTTTTCTTATCACTTCGCTTCTTAAATCTATTCTTCGCCTACTATTCTTAGCCTACTATAATCGTACCGATTAGCGATTATTTTTTTAAACGGTAAATTTCAAGTTGTCTCGCCTTTGGTTTCGTTTGAATCATTTGCAATTAACTTTCAGTGTCTTTTTAGATTATCGGCATATTGGTACCACAGAAAATTGTTTGTTTACATTATAATAAATAATAATATTTAATATTTTTCAACGTAACAGTTGAAAAAATGAAAACGGGTGCAGAGCGTATTCGAAAATATCGCAAAAAAATACAATTCAGTGAAAACTTAACACAAATAGAACGTTTAAAAAATGCGAAAAGAATGAAAATTTATAGAAAAAATCTTAAAGAAAAACTTAAAAATGATGATTCATTATCAAGAAAAGTAAAGGCTGACCACCGAAACCTTATGCAAATTTTTAGAGAGAAAATAAAGGAACAAAAACAACAAGAGCAACCAATAATATCGTTGGATGGTGCATATAAGTGCAAAAATACCCTTTACAAGGCCTTAAAAAAGTGGAATTAGCGTTACCAAAAGACATTAACAAAAAAAAGGAAATTCTTAGAATGCTTAAAGTATAATACTTGAAAGAAGAAGAAGAAGCTCAAACAAAAAATACGGTTGACGAAAATGTTAAAATGATTTATGAGTTTTACACTAATGATGACATCTCTACGGAAACTGCCGGAAGAAAGCCCACACTTATATCAAAATCAAATAACCTTCCAATATCTAAAAGATTCATGGTTATGACGATTGGAGAATCATATGAATTGTTTAAAACAACGTTTCCTGGAACAAATATTTCACGTACTAAATTTCATAACAACCGACCAAAACACGTGGAATTGTCTAGTAAGCTTCCACATAACATGTGTGTTTGCCAGTACCACACCAATTATTCATTTTTATTGGAAGCTATGTTTGGCATTTTTCGTATGTTACCATCTAACTTCGGCAATTTTTTAAGAAAAGTGTGTTGTAACGAAACCAATGAAGTTTGTATGAGGAATGAATGCAACAAGTGGATTAAAGACATTACAGACGCTTTCGTCCCTTTGATTTACATTAATCAACTCGAAGAGCTAACTGAATGGAAGCATTGGAGAATCGTTGATAAACGCATCATCATTAGTTATACGAAAGGACCAATAACTGATTTGATTAATGAATTGGAATCTTAGTTACCTTCCTTTAAACTGCCAACTTACGTTAAAAGGACTCAACAAAAATACTTTCAAGACCGAAAAATATCTATTAAACAAGATGAAGCTATTCTGAAAGTCCATTTTGCGGAAAACTATAGGCTCCTCAATCAAAATGAAATTCAGTCTGCACATTTTAGTTACTCCCAAGTTACCATTTTTACTTGTGTTGCCTGGTTGCACAATTGCACAAGATCATTTGCGATTACGAGAGATCAACTGTCACAAAATAAATATGATGTTTATTGCTTTCTCCAGTTAATTGTAAAGAAAATTAAAGAACAAAACGCTATTTCGAAGTTATTTTTATTTTCTGATGGCTTTGCAAGTCAATTTAAAAACAAGTTCATTTTGAGTATTATACCGTTTTTTAAAGAAAAATTTGATTTGACCAACTTTGAGTGGAATTTTTTTGCAACTGCTCACGGAAAGGGTGCAGTAGACGGAATTGGAGCTGTCATAAAGAGAAAAATTTGGCAAATGGTGAAAGCTCAGAATATTGTTCTTAATAAATTTAAATTGGCAAAAATTAATATAAATGGTATTTCTATTTTATATGTAAGCAGTACATATGTATATAAAAAATACAACTGCATTTCTTTCGGAGAGATGGGCTAACGTTAAGAGCATTCCCGGAATAAAAAGCAACCATTATTTTTCATTTCTTAATGAAAATGAGCTCGAAATAGCACTAACGGCAGATTCAGCAAAACATAAAATTTATTTAAAAACATATGTACATTAATAAATTAATTTATATACATAAAATATGAATTAAATAATCTTATTAAAAAAGAGTATAAATTGTTTTGTTAAAATAAATACAATTGTTTTTATTTATATACTACTGGAAAAAATTTAGCGTGCGTAACGTTGGGTTCACGGCCATTGATAAAAAAGCTACAAAATTTTTTGGCTGCAAGTAAGTTATTTTAGAACTTTTAGAACTTATTATACAAAATTTGCTAAAAATTACGAAAACATACCTCAACCTTTAAAGCTACTTCCATTTTTTGTAGCGTGCGGAACAATACTTTGAGATCAAATTTTTCGCAGCTTAAACCTGTTACAAAAAATATTTTGATGACATACGAAAGTACACTCAAATCGCACTAAACACTGTGAATAACTTGAAGGTATGTCTTTTGAAAGACCAAAAAATTGTTATATTTCAATCCGAAAATGCGTACGAATGTGGCGTTCGTAACGCAGGATTTGCCGATATTCTTTTTACTAATTTTTACTACAGGTACAAATTAACTAGCGCAATAAATCCATAAATAATTTCGCCAGAGACATTGAATTTAACCTCCAAGATGGTATGAAAAGGCTTTATGAAAGCTGGTGTGAAAATTGGACAATAGGCGTGGCACTGCACACTTTTTGGTGAAATCCGATATCTCGGGACACGGCTAACCGATTTTGACTAAATTGGGAATGTATGATTTTTAGAAGATTCCTATGTTACAGTGTGAAAATAGGCAAAATCGGACTACAATCACGCCTACTTCTCATATAAGACAACTTAAAATTCCACTTGATTCGTTAAGTTTCCAGTGACCAAATCAAGAAGCAATTAATATTACGGGATAAAACTTTGCATGAATAATGTCTTTAGTGTGTGCCACCTTACGACAAAAAATTGCTTAAATCCAATAAAAACTGTTCAAGACCCTAGGTACCGAATATGTGGACCCCATTATCTATGGTTGATTTTTGACCGAAAATATCGGTCAATGTGTGAGATATATATTAAAAATTCTGGGATAATATCAGGACAATATTTCGCTGAGCCCCCATATACCTAATGTAAAGATTTTCGAGCTTCCAGGTGACTTTAGGTTGGATATATCAGCCAATATTTGAGTTATCTTAATGAAATTCGGAGAGCGTGTTTTAGTCATGACAGTTCATCTTTGCGCCTAAAATGGATTGGAAATTTGAGCGAAAACTTGACCCAGTCCCCTTATGACCATTACCAGAATTTTTGAACATCCGGCTGACTTTGCTCCATTTCACTGTTGATTGTATGTGAGGTACTTTCGTTTTTCTAACAAATCTTATGCCGAATTTTTCTGCCAATGTATGAGTTTTATAGAGTATACAAGTATGTATAATACCTATATATAAAATTTTTTAGATCCCGATCCTCTGGTTGACGTTTTAAATTTTAAGGTATTTCAATGGCTTTAATTCTTGCAAGTTGCAAGAGTATAAGAGCTCGGTTGCTCCCGAACTTAGCCCTTCCTTCCTTTTTTTATAATTTTGGCGTGGTTGGAAATTCCATAGCGGTAAGTGCAAATTATTTTATTTGTAGCAAGTATTCACGCAACATGGTCATTCACGTTGTTTTTGTTAGGGGAAACTTCGCATATCCCAGTTCAGTTCAGTTCCAAGTGTCGGCCAAAGCAAAGTTTGGGGGAGTGGGGATGGAAGGGACTGTCAACCGAAAGTTGGGTCCACGGGTTGTAGTCCAGCGTATCCATACGGAGATCTGCCATAAAGAATTCATGGACAAAATGAAATCCGCTATTTTGGAAGCTGTTAGGTGCTACATAATTTTTTTTAAATAATTATACCCAACGATTACTCTTCTCCCATACAACCGACGCGAAGGGCGCAATCCGCAAACGTACAGAATTAGCCGAGTCATAAAAGGCAAGAGAACTTTAAGCGTTGTGATCTTAAGGTACTCAGCTACAGAAACAAAAATTTCAACAGTAAAAATTAAGAAATAGGTTAAAGTAAATTTACTATTTTTGAATTTTACTTGCTAAGAGTAGATAAAATAATTTGTTTAATGGTAAAGAGTGAGTCGGTTAAATCAAATGTGCCGGAATGTGAGTTGAAATCGTGACATATACGGCGGAATGGTTCGTTTAACTCAAAATTTGTTTTGGAAAATTTTAAAAGTAAAGTTCCAAACCGGCTGGTTGAGCTTACGGGAACGTTAAAGTTAATATCAGACAACAGAGATGGACTACAGACTGACCCTTTCATAAGTTTTACAAAAACTATTATACCAAACATTTCTTTATAACTAGATCTAACCTGGAATCCCAATTTAATTGATTTAAGACAAAGAGTAAAAATTGTTCTTTAATACACTCCAACTTCTCCTAATTGCTTTCATAACTAGGGTTCTATATCATGGAAGCGTCCTCCATATAGGCCTCACCAAAGATCTAAAAATAATTTCTGTAGTAAGCGGATCTCTAAATTCTTTAGACCAACGTTTAACAAAACTAAGAGCGCCGTTAGCTTTAAAAACCATGGAAGATGCATACGATTAGAAATGAGTTTTTGGTCCATGGTTACTCTCAGATCAGCAAAACTGCATACTTGCTCCAAGCTAAAGTTTTGCATTACATATGACAAATCTTCGGGAAAAGAACATCCTTTTAAATTTGTTAAGGTTCAATGGCATATCATTTCTAACACACCAAGAAACGAAGTTGTTAAAGCCTGTTTGCAACTGAAATCTTTCACTATTGAAAGTATATGATCTAAAAAGTATTACATCATCGGCATATAATAAAAAAATATCGGTTGATATATCATTAATGAATAACAAGAACAGAACCACACCGGCTACCTTGAGGAACTTCAGGTTCCTGAAAAATTGGAACAAAAACAGAATTCTAAGGCACCACTAAAAGCTGGAGCACATCAAGAGCTTCCGGAAGGAAAAAAGGGCAAAAATCCACTGCAGTCGTAGAAAATCAAAATCAGTTACGATGACATCAGAAATGGCACCACTACGCGCACACATCGACGTACTAACTCAAACTTTGCAGCAGCAAAGCTTTGAGATGCAGAATTGACTGTCAGCGATTGAATCGAGCCAGTCGTTTAAAGGAGTATCGATGGTCGATCAACTCGAAGCAATGCGTTTGCATATAAACGACCCCATGGAAATTGACCTAGATCAATATAGATCCTGGAGATCGCAAGTATGGACCTTTATGGATGGTATAAAAGGATTCACCAACCATACTACAGTGCACTTGGTATATGATTAAAGTGCATGAAAACCCACTAGGTGTCATTTTCACTAATTTACTCACCTCCACTTTATCAACAAAGAATCCAAGTGTACTTTATATTACATTTAAAATGATTGTAATTGATCTGGTAGTATTATACACATCTGTTTACCACTAAGTATATTTATAATAAAAATGTACAATACATGTAAATAAAAGCACTTGATGATCAACAAGACGGTGTCCGTATAAAGCAGCGAGTGATGATGTTTAGGCGCATGTGTACCGGTTGTTGCTGATGTATAGACGATGTGATGTTGAGTTCCGGATTGTTGACGATTCGAGTTAACGCGCACAGGATCGGTGGAAAGTTTAAATGTAGAATAGCGTGAGGTGTTATCGCGGCGCAGTGTATCGAACGAATAGTGTGCTATCCTGTTGTCCATCCTTTTGTTTAGTGGGTTGTACAGGTGTGGTGAGTTGAGTTGGTGTTGTGTTATTGTGTCATCGGCTGTGGTGTATTGTACTGTAGCATTAGGATGCGCCAGTTTTACCGAGTAGAGGGGGTGGTTACTTAACTCATTTAAACATCCGAATATTTTGCCTAGTTTTATATACATATATATGCTGAATCCTGAAAATGCCTTTGATTTTAAACATAATATTTGTTATTTATTTACTTTAAGGTGCGTATGGTTCGGACCTATATTTTGCGGGTGTATCCGACTTATTGTTATAGTAAACATGCGTTGTTTGCGTTTATTCATTTCATTTGTGGTTATTTAAATTGTTTGCTTCATCGGTATGGGGTACCGGTTGTTTATTATTTACCTTTCTATGCTATCGGCTTATAAAGGATAGTAACCTCACGCCTGGCTCAGATGTGGCCAGAATGGGTACTCCTTAGCTCTAGATTTAAGAATTTGAAATTAAAGGAATCTTGGGAGAGCGTGGCCGTGAATGGAGAACGGCTTCGATTCATAGAGTAGAAAAATCTTCATTTATCATAATTAATGCTGTGTAGAGCCGATTTCCCTAACTCACCCAGTTGAGGAGCGCTTGCATAGATGCGACCTTTGCGTTTTGTAAGTGTAGGTGCGTCACTTTATCGCATTGGGAGTATGGGGATCCCTTAACTTCCTTTTGAGATTTTATTTATTTTTGAAACTTAATAAGAATGTCGATTTTTCGACTTTTTGATACAACTGTGTATTTTATGTTTTAGTACGTATGCACTAATTTGGCGTTTAGTAGCCCGCCACCGCTCTAGGATTTGTTCAGAATTTTTTTTTTCATTATTGGCGAAAGCCATCCTGCGGGGCCGAAAAGTTGTATGTGCTTTCATTAATTTGGACTGTCAAACTCTGACTTTGTTTTTTATACCAATTTGTGGATTATTGGGAAATTGAAGCTCTAGTGGTAGTCGGACGACGTAACGGCCATTATTTGATCGAGTAGTTGTGGCTTTAGAGAAGTGCTCACAATACTGATATTTTATAGTTTTGTTTGTTATTCGAAGTTTTCTTAACGTTTGCATTTCACTTAATTGTGAATTAAGAAATTTGTTTTTATTATACTCAACTTGAGTTGATATGGTGGTGAACAGTTATGTAACTAGTCCATTTTGTGTTTCGCTGTGCAGCGTTTGAGCCTTTGAGCAACATGGTGTCTCTTGGCAATTTTTAGAAATTTGGATTTCGGGATTTTCTTTTGCAATTAAACCCGTAGTTCTTTTTGTATAAGCGCTTCTCTGGAGTGAAATAGGATATGTGCTGTAATGAAGCATCGTATGGGGTCTTTTGTGACAATGTAAGCAATTAAATTTGCTTTGCAACTTTTAAGATTGTGTGTATGGGACAAGCAGTTTGCACAGAGTCTTTTTGATCTGACAAAGTTGTTCCTTTCGTTAATGTTTATTTTTTTAAACTTCTCGCAAGTTCTAAGCTTATGCCCTCTAGTGCATAGTTCGCATGACGTATGTTTTCTTTGTTCGGATGTGAACGTTTGTGTATTGTTAAAAATTATGTTTGATTTGTTTTGCTTCTAGCTTGGGGTCTAATTAAGCTTCCATTTTGGTAGTGTTTATTCTTAGTTTTGTTTATATTTTCTTCTAACCTTTCCGCAATTTCATATTGGGTGGTGAGAAAATCTTTCATTTGTTGCCACGTTGGGCACTTTTTTCGTGATGAGAGCTCCCATAGAAGTAACGACTTTTCTGGTAATTCGGCGGTGCAAATGTTTATCAGAATTGGGTCCCAGCTGTCTGTGGGGATATTTAGTGTCGACAGAATCGACAAGCAATTTGAAACAATGGATTCTAGTTTGATGAATTCTACACTTGTTCCTTTCTTAACTTTTGGCAAGTTCATTAGTGTCGTTACTTGTTTATCGACCAGTATTCTTTCATTTTCATATCTCGCTTTTAGAGCTTCCCAAGCCAAATTGAAATTGTCGTCATTTAATGCGAACTGTTTGACTATTATGCCTACTTGACCTTTCGTTTTGTATCTGAGGTGATACAATTTTTGCGCTTGTGAAAATTGAGGATGGTTTATGTACACGGCCGTGAACATGTCCCGGAAAGACGGCCATTCTTCATAACCTCCGTAAAAGGTTTTTGTGTCACATGCGGGCAACTCGAGTTGGATGCCTGAACTTGCCTTCTGACTGTCTTCTTGTAGCAGCTCTACTCTCGGATGTGGAGTAGGTGCAATTGATTTGATTAGCTTCAATTGATCGGAGATCATCGCTTTCGTCTCTTCGTACTGGTCTAAGCAGTTTTCGTAAATATCGTAAGCCGATGATTTGAAATTGTGTGTATCTGAATCGTTAGAATCTAGAATGGCGTCATGAGCCGCTTGGAGGCGAGTCCAAAAGTTTTCAAGATTTTGAATTTTTATTTCTAATAAAGATTCAGAGTTTTCATGAATCGGCGAAGAGGCAAATCTAGTGCAGTACCTTAATAAACTGTCACTTTGTGAAATGAATTTAACAACCTGTTTTGAGCGTGTAGCTCCTGCAGGTTTATTTTGATTTTTTTCGTTATTAACCATTTTTGTTATATTATTAAAATATTTACTTGTTATTTTATATATTTATATATAAAATATTTGTCGAAATGAATTAATTTTTTCGAATCGATGCGATATAGTGTAATAAATTGTATACTCTTTTAAAAAAATAATAGTTTTTTCGGATTATATCGGCAAAAACGTATATTCTATTACTATCGTTTTGTTTTTACTTGCAATGGTATTATTTTTATTTATATATTATTTTTAATTGTTAATTACTATTAAACCGCGTTTTTATATATTAAAATATTTGATGTCCGAATATTTTGTATTTAGGTACACCCTAATACTCGGACTTGTATATACATATATACTTATGCTTTGTGCGATTGAGAGCTCGTTGAAGAGATCAATGCGCTTTTTACATTATTTTTTGTTTGTATGTATTTATAATTATGTTTTTGTTCTTAAGCAATTGAGATCTCGTTAGAGAGATCAATTCGCTTTTTGTGTGCAATCCTGCTTGTTTTTGTTTGCCAAAGAACAAGAGGCATTGCCGGATAATTGCCAATGAGGGCTTAGGATATGTGGTTGTACAAATAGGATGTGTTAATATGTATTTTCTATAGTTCTCACAAATTATATACTGATATTTTGTTGAACTGGTTTTTATGAATTTTTTTTTGTATGTAATACAAATATTTTTATTTCGTTTTATCGCTTTTACTTGTGTACGGAATTTAACGATTAGTTATTTTGAAATGTTTAAAAATTTAATAAAAAACCAATGTACATATGGTATTTTATTTATAATGTTCTTGGCAGATTGTATACCGTGTGTTTGTATATACTTGTACTTATATTTTTGCGCAAAGGTGAGAGTGCGAGAAACGTAATAGAAAAGGGGTATTTTCTTTTGTTAAATGCTGCATATGCAAATATATGTATATTTTAAATTTAAAATGTAAGCAAGTGTATTTATTATGTATGTACGTACTTATATATATGTAAGTGTAGTATGTATGTTTATATATTGCATGTTAAAAAGCATATATGTATGTATGTATAATTGTTTGCGTTTCTTCTTGCGTTTAAATTTTTACATACATATATGCATAGTACAATTAGATTAAATGAACTGAATACGCTCACTTTGTTTTGTAGGGTATATTCCTGTGTATAGCATGCCTGTTCGTGTTCTCTCTCCCAATTCCTATGCTCCAGCAGGCTACCTCCTTGTGCTGTTGTTTTGTTGTATGTATTTTGTGTTTTTTATTTTTTTTATCTGTTTGCGCGAGTTAATACTTTAACCTTTAACCACAACCTTATCTTTCAGTAAACATTAAAGAAAAATCATCAAAACAACTTTATCTTAGAACAATAGAAGCGCACTATCAGTACAACAAACAATAACAACCCAAATAGTTATTTACTAGTAAACAACTAGCATCTCAATAGTATGAGCAGCGATAAGCATAGCCTATATAAGCAACTGGAACAATAGCCTCGAAGTCACTTTATCATTATCGACTGCCGAGTAACAAGTTCTGTATACCACTTGTAAAGGTACAGTTTAAGTTTAATATATTCAATACTTAAGTACATGTTTATACTGTGAATTATTAAACGAATAAAGGATCAGTCAGTACCAATCTCATTGGCTGACTTAAAATTATATTTATTTTATTCATAACGAGTAAATAAATTAACTGGCGCCCAACGTGGGGCAGCAACAAAAAAGGATCATCAATAATATCCTTAGTCAGTCTGCCTGAAAGGGAAGAACCTAGTCCCTGGAAACAAAAAAAGGATTCATTTAGACCATCCAAGAAGTTTACCAGTGCATCATCCCACACAACGTCAATCAAAAGGGATTCACATAAAAATCCTAATACGACAACAAATTGAAAGTAAAGGATCAATATACCATCCTTAGCAAACAACACGCTTTCATAGAAAGAATACCATATCAAGCAGCGCTCCAAGAATACAACTGGAGACCGATTTTTAGTAAAATAAATCAACAAATAAACCAGCAAGATGACAGAACAAGCAAATTTAATTGCATTAACCCACGTAGTCGCCGATCTGCAACGACAGTTATCCGAACTACAATTAGGAAGAAGTGCAACCATTCTACAACGAACAGAACAAATATGTTCTTACACCAGACCAGAAGAAGTGGATCTGAATATGTTTAAAACACTAACACAATTTAATGGTGATTACAACGAATACAGGAATTGGAGGAAAGTAGCAACCACATTAATGGAAGACATACGACAATTCGAAGGACATAATATATATGCCCAAGCATTAATAATGATCAGAGGAAAAATTACTGGCAAAGCAGCACAGATCCTGATCAACCACAACGTGAAGAGAAACTTCCAAGACATCATCGATAGGCTAGACGATTCCTATGCCGACAAACGACCAATATACGTTCTGGAGGAAGATATGATGAATATGCAACAAAAAGAACTACCACTGCATGTATATTATGACAATCTGAACCAAGCATTGAATGTAGTGCTATTCAAGATTGAGATGACACACAAGGAAGAACGAATAATCCAAGTATTGACACAAGAAATCCAAGCTAAAGCAATCAGAACATTCGTCACTGGACTGAGAAGTGTAGCTATCAAGAATGCCATCTATGCACGAGCCTGCACAACATTAGCAGATGCCTACAGTATCGCCCGTACAATGCAACATGATTCACGCCATCAGAACCTCGAGTACATTCCACGATACAACCATCATCAGAATCATAATTTCAGCAATCATCATCAGAATAATTATTCTTATCAACAACAACCCCCAGTTGAACCAATGGATATCGATTCATCTACCATATTCCGTAGACCAACGAGACAAGGTTACAACAAGAATCAGCAACAACCACCACGAAATCCGCAGCCTCGACAGAATTATCAAAATCCATTTAAGAAGGTAGCAGGTGCATTGGGATACAAACGAGTACGAGATAATACAAGTCATGCTAATATACAACCGAAGAATCAACGGATCAACCAAATTACACACGATCAACAATCAAATACAGAATACGAACAGGAAGAATATTTTTTATTCTAAGGCATGGGTTACCAACGCTTGTAAGGACCGCAGAAGAAGGTAACTCAGTGTATATTTTAATTGATAGTGGTGCAGAAGAAAATTATGTTAATCCGAAATTCCCTCACGCAAAAAGGATAGAAGTAGAAGGTAAAAAACAAGCCGCTACTTTACACGGTAAATCATTAATTAAATATAAAAAGAAAGTGAATATAATAGGATTCAGTATGGAATTTTTAGAACTCGATACCTTAAAAGGTTTAAAGCAAATGAAAGCAATGATAGATACCGAAAGAAATGTATTAATTGTGAAAAAGAATAAATTAACAAGAATAAATTATATGATAGGAGAAGAAATGTATAAAAAAGAAATAACTGAATTAATGAAAGGGAATGACCAGAGTAAAACATTACCCTACGTAACTACAGTAGAGGCAGAAATCAGAACAGAAACCAATAATCCTATTTGGGTCAGACAGTATCCATACCCCCAAGCGGATAGAGCATTTGTAGAAACTGAAATAAAAAAATTATTAGATAATGAAATAATACAGCCAAGCAAAAGCCCGTACAATTCACCCATATGGACAGTTTCTAAAAAAGGGAATGACGAGCAAGGCAACCCAAAAAGACGCATGGTTATTGACTTCCAGAAGTTAAATGCGCAAACAATCGCTGATAGATATCCCATTCCGGACATCACCATGATGCTCCAAAACCTAGGAGAAGCACAATACTTCACGACGCTAGATTTAGAATCAGGATTTCATCAAATTAAAATGAAAAAAGAAGACAGGGAAAAAACAGCATTTTCAATAAATAACGCCAAATATGAATTTCTACGACTACCATTTGGACTGAAAAACGCACTGTCGATCTTTCAAAGATGCGTTGACGACATCCTCAGACCATTCATAGGAGTATGCGCATACGAGGGAGTATGCATTCATAGGAGTATTCATACAACATATGAAAGATATCACCAATATAATACACACTTTACACGCAGCCAATATGAAAATCTCGGATGAAAAGTCAAATTTTTTTCAAAGACAGACAGAATTTATAGGACATATAATTAAAAACGGTAGAATTACAGTAGATCCAGGAAAAATGGAAGCTATAGATAGGTACAAAACCCCTACAAATTTGAAAGACTTAAGATCTTTCTTGGGAATGACCTCATATTATAGAAAATTTATAAAAGGATTTGCATCCATAACGAAACCATTAACACTCTACCTACGAGGAGAGAATGGTAATATTTCAAAGAATAAATGTAGCTCAGTACATGTAAAATTAGATGACGAAGCACTTAAAGCAGTTGAAACACTAAAAAATAAACTAAAAGAACAAATAGAATTATTCCAACCAGATTTTGGAAAAGGATTTGATTTGACTACAGACGCAAGCAATCATGCGATTGGAGCTGTATTGTCACAAGGCAAGAAACCTATAGCATTCATTTCACGTACATGAACAGAATTACTCAACAAACGAAAAAGAAATGTTAGCAATCGTTTGGGCACTGAAGAAACTTGGGAATTGTCTGTATGGTATCACTAGTAATACTATTTACACCGATCATCAATCCCTGACACTGTTAGTCAGGAGTCTCATTTTGGTATTCTGGCTGATACAGTATATTGACTAACAGAGTCACTAACACCTAGAGTCACTAACTAACTAGAGACATGAGACAATCGTGACAAGCAGAATACCGATATTAATTTGTGTTACCCATTTTCTCTTTTTTTTGACTTTGTAGTTATTTTCACATATTATTTTATATGAAAACTAAATGAGTTCTTATTTGATTCAAAGAGTACGTTTAATACCGAGTTTAACGAATGTTTTTTTAAACCGATAAAAAACGAATTTTTTGCAAAAAATTTCTAACGAACTTAATGTACCAATAAATATTATTAAACGTTCAAAACGTTTTTCGATCGCAGTAATTTGTTGGTGGAAGTGTTCGCCTTGTTTATCACTGAACTGCCCAAGATTTTGTGCGAAGAAGTACAAAAGCGAATGCATTTTTATCGGAATTTAAGCATACATTCTTAAAAGTTCGTTTACAACCGTCGTCGTATCTGTTATTTTCATTAAGGGTGACATTACATACAGACTTTATAAAGGGAAAACGAATTTATTTATTTTTTAGTGGATACAACTTTTACAAGATCCGTCAATGAAAAGTCGCCATTCATCTGCATTACAATTATGATTTAAAGCCGAAAATCAGCGGACTCACTTTTTGTAGGCACTTCGGTATTTAAGTATTTTGGTCTTGGTCTTGTAATCGTAACAACATAAATATTGGTTCGAGGAATATACAAACGTTGCTTAATTTATGTCTACTATATGTACGACAATTTCTTGCATTTCTTCTACTCCACTTAAGGGGGGAGCCTCCTTTAGAGGCTAAAAAAATTCGATTTTTTTTTGGAGTTTTTTGGGAAGGAAAGAAATAATTGATTAAAGCGAAATTTTTAGGGTATATATTTATATGTTTAAACATCATTCATCCTTTGTCAAAGAGATTCATATTTTTTAATAATTTATCCTTTTGTTAAACTAAAAAAAATTCCAAAAAAAAAATTTAAAATATTAGAAATGTTTTAAAAATTGAAAAAAGTGGTTTTTGACCAAAAAAATTTGACTTTATGTTGTTTAAAAATATGTTCAAACTTGACTTTTCTTAGTTTTTTTAGTTTAAATAGAAGATAATTTAATGCCAAAGATAATAAACTTTGCCCCAATTCCATACGACGTTTAGTTTTTTTCTATCCTGCCCGCCAATTAAGAAAAATCGTAAAAATGAAAAACCGAGAAATTGCGCGTCAGAGTTTTCGCTTTCTGCCCAAGCGCTCATATAGTATTTGCTAGACGCTTGGTCACTATTTCCCTTCTTCGAAAATATTTCGAATTCCCATCTATATTTTTTTTTTTAATTTACTTTTTCGATAGTTTTTATTTCCAACAAGTAAGGAAGGGCTAAGTTCGGGTGTCACCGAACATTTTATACTCTCGCATGATAAAGTGATAATCGAGATTTCATTATCCGTCATTTACATAATTTTCAAATACCGTATTTGTGTAAAGTTTTATTCCGCTATCATCATTGGTTCCTAATGTATGTATTATACAGAGAAGGCATCAGATGGAATTCAAAATGGCGTTATATTGGAAGGCGTGTGTGATCCGATTTCACCCATATTTCGTACA
>NW_026089624.1:22107388-22160665 GCF_024586455.1 Bactrocera neohumeralis | reverse complement strand
AAAAGTTAGAGACCGGAAGAAAAATGTGCCTATCTCTACAATGGGCCACTTTGATGAAAAACTTCAACAAAAATTTTTGTATGAAACCATGATTGTAACTCAAAAAAGTAATGATGCAGTTCGATTCGTAGGACCCGAAATAGTCGGAAACCGTCGAATTTGGTCTTGTCTTTTTTTTTTTTGAAAAAAGCTATCACAGTGTAATTATAGCAAAACAGCAAACCTCAGTTTGGTCGAGAAACGGCCTACATTGCGGCGGCACGGCTTCCGCTCTGGTTTAGTGCCGACGAAATGTGCTGTTGTTGTAAATTTTGGAAATCAACTTTATTGAGCAACAATGATATTGTTTATTTGCAGAATATTGTTGAATTGAATTTCTGTTTATAATTGCAACATTCTTGTCAGTATATGTATTTTACTAGCTACGACAACTTTGTTGTTGTATATTTTGTTAGTTATGCTAGCTATGATAACTTACATATACATAAGTGACATATCCTAATGTTGAATTGGAGACTTTATTTCAGCATTCCATTCAGCACGCTTTTAACCATTCTATTTCAGCATTAAGCGGCCCCGTATAGCGATGCTCTTTGATCTTAGCGTTATTTTAGAAATTATTATCACGCGCTCCTTTAAGTGCATTTGATCGTTATTTAATAAAAAACAATTTTTATAAAAAAACAAAAATATTTTATTAAAAAAGAAATAATTTTACGGGCGCAGTCGGTAGGATCTGCGTAAAAGATCCTTAATAAAAAAGAACCTAAGCGAAATAAAAACTCACGTGGTTACTTTGCAACACGTGTCGGGCTGTACCCTTTAATACTTAAAATTTACATAACCGTGCAAAAGCAATTTACAAATATTAGAAACCGTTTTGTGAATTATCAAACAAAATAAAAGAATAACAAAAAAAAAAATGTTTAAAAAATAAATTAAAAACAAAAAAAATATTAAAATAATTATAATTCCAAATTAAAATGTTCTAGAAAACATGGTATTTTAAAGTTGCATTAATGATTGTTCAAAAATCTAACCTATAAATCCAACTAAATTATTAAGCACAAAGACGGCATCCATAAATTATCTATAAAGTAAATAAACAGCTGGTAGCTTATGGAAAAAATATAAATTTATGACAAAACAGTTTCTAATTTTAATATATTTTAAATAAAGTTGCTATTCAAGCTAGCAAGTGAGAAAACAAAAACAAAAACAAAACATTAACGTCGTAACCCTACACCAGAGAACGTTTATAATAGAGAAGGTTCACGGCGCGAAGAACGTAAAAATATTTTAGGCGAACTCGGTCGAGATGGACGAGTTTCACCACTGCCAGCTCTGCAGCCGAAATTTTAACATTTTGCTTGAACAGAGCTGAGCGTGGAATAAAAATTATGCTCAAAACTATATATTGCTCTAACAGACGTATGTTTTGAAAACTCAAATTAAGATACGCGGTAACGCTGCCCCAATGCAGCTCCGTGAAAAAAATTATATTTTTTTGGTTTCTGGCGCCCGAGCTAAAAAGTTATAAATAATAGAGGAATAAAGGCCCCCTAGTAGCGTAAAGCAAACGGGAAGCAATAGTTGCTAGCCAACTCTATTCGCGAATGTTTAAATAAGTGAAAAACAAAAGACACACAAAGTGTTATCTGTTAATTAAGAAATCCATGACAGTGTGCATAAAAACGCGGAGATATTATGAATAAAATTTAAAGCAAAACTAAAAACGACACGTGTAACAAATACCAAACAACTGAAGAAAAGCGTGCACAAGTGAAAGAACGAACAAAGCAATAATACAAACCTAACGATGTGTGAAAACTAAAAAATATCGAAAGACTGCTTAAGAAACTAGATCTGCAAACAATTAAGGAAAAAAACTTAGAATAACAAATTGTAGAGTGTGGCCACTTGCAACTTGCTAAGCGTAAAATACACACAAGTTCAGGGATACAAATCATTGATTTTTAATAAAACAAAAAAAATTGATTAACAAACTACAAAAATAATACAAAACACAAATTATTAAAATACAATAACAATGAAAATATAAATATAAATAAAAAGTGAGCAATTAATCACGGTTGAAGACAGTAAGCGGTGTGCGCGAATTAAATATTAATGAAAATATACGTGTGTGCGTGCAACAAAATACGACAAAATATAAATTAAATTTATTGCTACAAAATTTCGTGGAAGCATATTGCAGGCAAGGAAAAGAATCGAGGCAGATATTCGACAGGCGAACTGTAGCTCAGCAAGTGGAGATATCCGGCCCAGCAGCTAATAGGAATACTATCGGTGGTAGCAGCGACAACAGAATCTCCAACAATCCTGTAAGTGGAAGCAGCCTATAATAACTACTTAGTTATTATATTAAGAACATTAATATATTATTATATATACTACATAGCAATATTAAGAATATACAAATGGCGAACCCCAATAATTTAATCCGGCCTCCAATCCTTCCCCCCAATTCGGCACCTAATACCCCTCAGACATCCAAAAATACACAATTGAGCATGGACGATCTGTCCAGGCTCATAGCTAGTATAGCTTCAGACATAGTAAAGACACAGGGACCGCAAATGGTACATGCGGCATTACACCCAAATGCAATTGCAACCGACATTACGGACCAAAGTATAGACATAGAACATAGGAACAACTTAGGCGAATTGGATAGGATACCTGACATCGTAAAATGTCTAAAGGAATTCTCTGGCAATCCAGGAGAATTCAACTCGTGGAAAAAAAGCGTAGATCGAGTTTTAGCGATATATAAACCTCAAAAGGGGACACCGAAGTATTACGGAATTTTAAGCGTAATACGGAACAAAATAATAGGCAATGCCGATGCGGCATTGAAAGCATACAATACGCCACTTGATTGGAAATCAATTTCCAAATGTCTAATTATGCACTACGGTGACAAGCGCGACTTGTCAACATTAGAATATCAAATGACCACACAGGTCCAAGGAAATAGAACAGTTTCAGATTTCTATAAACAGGTGTATAGCCACCTTTCATTGATACTAAATAAATTAGGTTGTCTCGATATGGGCAACGAATCTCTTCGCATGCTGACGCAAGCATATAGAGACAAAGCATTAGATACTTTTATAAGAAGACTTAACGGGGATTTACCTAGACTATTAGAAATACGATAGCCGGCAACAACAATATAACAATTTTCACTACGATAATAACCCCTCAAGACCTTCGAAACCGCAGCCACGTCCAGAGCCCATGGACGTCGACCCGAGCATACACTCTCGTCGCGTTAACTATATAAACAGACCCCAAGGAAGTGAGCACTTTGGCAAGAGGCCACAACAATTTCCGAATCAACAGCGAAGGAAAGAGCAACGAACATTTCACATTGACACAGCTTCACAGGAAGACGGACAATTTGGTGAACCAAGGGATATCCATTTTTTAGAATAGTTAGCTCTTCGCTCCCCTTCTTCGAAGTAAAGGCGGAGAGCGGTAGAATTTTAAAATTTTTAGTGGACCCAGGTTCCAGTAAAAATTATGTTAAGCCAGAGCGGGCAAAAAAAAAAGAATACAAAACGACAATCCCTTTTTTGCAAAATCTATTGTCGGAAATTTTGAAATCAGAGTACATACTTATGTTCAACTTTTTAACTTTAAAGATAAAATTAAATTCTATTTAATGCCACTTCTCAAAACATTTGACGGTGTTCTAAGGAATGATACCCTTCGGGAATTTAAAGCCATTATATGCACTGGCGAAAATTACATGACTTTAAGTGACGGCTTCAAGGTTCACCTCAAATAGCTCCCCGAGTGAACGCAATTAATGTAAATGAGGGAAACCTCTCAATCAAATGCGCACGATGGAAAACATCGTAAATAAATACCCAAAGCTTTTTTCCGAACCTGACGAAAAGCTAACCTATACAACAAAAGTTGTCGGACGAATTCGGACAACACCCGATTCCCCTGTTTACACAAAATTCTATCAATATCCTGCAGCATTGAAACAGGAAGTGGAATCTTAGGTAGAAAAGCTTTTAAGCGATGGTATAATTAGACCATATAGATCACCGTACCCCAATCCCAGTGTGGATTGTACCAAAGAAGCCAGACGAGGCAGGAAATAAACAATACCGTATGGCCCTTGATTATAGGAAATTAAACAAAGTAACGATCCCGGAAAGATACCCCATTTCGGAAATTACAGAAGTAATCTCTCAACTAGGTAATAGCAATTTCTTCTCAGTTCTCGACCTTAAAAGTGGTTTTCACCAGATTCCACTAAAAAAATCTGATATAGAAAAAACTGCTTTCTCTATCAAAAATGGGAAGTACGAATTTACTCGAAAACCATTTGGCCTAAAAAATGCGCCATCTATTTTTCAACGCGCATTAGATGATATATTAAGAGAACACATAGGGAAATGTTGCTACGTGTATATCGACGATATAATTATTTTTAGCAAAACAGAGGAGGAACACTTCAAACATATATATAAGGTGTTTGAACCATTAGAAAACGCTAAATTTAGTTAAGTAAGTTAGGAAAATGTAAATTTTTCAAAAAAGAAGTAGAATTCTTAGGGTACGTAATCACACCGGTTGGCATAAGAACCAACCCAAAAAAAGTTGAAGACATTTCAAACTTTGCACAACCACAAAATTTAAAACAACTTCGCAGCTTCCTCGGCATGTCAGGGTACTACCGGCGTTTTATAAGAGATTACGCTAAACTTGTAAAACTCCCAACATCTCTTTTAAGAGGGGAATACGGTCGTACGTCAAAGAATAAATCTACTCAAATAAAAATAAATTTGAATAGGGAAGCGATAGAAGCTTTCATGAAAATAAAAAACTCCCTCACCTCAGAGGATTTCATCCTCACGTATCCGGATTACAGCAAAGAATTTGAGCTGACCACGGATGCGTCCAACTTCGCCATAGGCGCAGTATTGTCTCAGTCAGATAGACCAATAGCATTTTTATCTAGGACATTAAGCAAAGCGGAAGAGCAATATGCCGCAAACGAAAAAGAAATGTTAGCCATCATTTGGGCATTGAATTCATTTCGTAATTATCTGTATGGATCGGCCAGAGTAAAAATATTCACCGATCACCAACCATTAACTTATGCGTTAAGCAACAAGAATGCTAATAGCAAAATGAAACGCTGGAAAGCAATACTAGAGGAATACAGTTATGAAATGCACTATAAACCAGGTAGAACAAACGTCGTGGCCGACGCACTGTCAAGAATTCCACACCAAGAATCAGATTTGCATACGCTATCAATAGCGACAAATTCGGATGATAGCTCATCCCACAATTTAATATACAGCGTAGAGGTTCCTATTAACGCGTTTAAAAACCAAATATTTTTAAATAAGGATGTAACATCGACATATCAATTTAAAATCATATTTCCTACCTACCATCGTCATATAGTAACCGAACCTGATTATTGCGAACAAAATTTGATTTCTATTTTAAAAAGATATTTAACCTTCATCGAGACCCTCGGGTCTGGCAAGGCATATTTTGTTTTTAAATGTTATTTAAATATATTTAGAGTGTAGCAAACGACTTGCGCTTCCAGGTAGCTTCCTAGAATTTTATTCTCTATAGAATTCAGAATTAAAATTCAAGGGTATCGTATCGAAAAGGACGAAAAAAGGATATTATAATATTACACCTTAGTGCACCAATGGTGCTCGGCTAGACCCCATATATTTTGTATGAAAATATATGAACTTTGGTACGTTTCTATAACTTCACACGGTTGATTTATCTGTTTTCATGTTCGTTACATGTCCAAATTGGTTTGTATGTTTATCTAGGTCAAATACTTTAGCCGCTAGAGCGTTTTAAAGATTAAGAAAAATGTAATTTTTCTCAAAATGTTACATTTTTTGTGAACGCTATTGTCACGCCCTTGGTAAGGATAGAGGGGAGGTTGAGGGCTTTCCTGAAAGCCGCAGGGGTGAACGAACTCGCAAAATGCTTTTGATCCCCCCCGGCCCCATACCCCCCAACTGTAGTGAAACAAAAGGGGGGACATGGCGAAGACCCATTTTCGCCAATTGTCACGCTCCCGGTGAGGCCTTGGGGGCGACTTATACATTTCCTGAAAGCTCTTTAAATTACCTAACCGCACTGTGGTCTGAAATTCAATTTTTTTGGCATAAATTAGAAGGAGTGGTACTAGGCCATTGAAATTTCGCATACAGGTTATATATGACTTAGTTAAGAAAAATTCTCCAGGGGTACCTCCCTTGGACCTATAGTAAAAATTTTTGAATTTCAGCTCCAAAAATTGCGATATCTTCACGAAAATTGGTAAATATGTTATTCTTGTAATACGCATCGACGATACCAAAAATATTTGAAATCGGTCAGTCCCTAGGAGTACCTCCCTTGGACGTATAGTACAAATTTGGTTTCATAAAATGAAAAATGCATATCATAGGCAAAAGTGGTCAAATAATTTTATTATCCAAATATTTATACATATATCGGGTGATTTTTTAAGAGCTTGATAACTTTTTTTAAAAAAAAAACGCATAAAATTTGCAAAATCTCATCGGTTCTTTATTTGAAACGTTAGATTGGTTCATGACATTTACTTTTTGAAGATAATTTCATTTAAATGTTGACTCATGTGGTTTCAACAAGATGGCGCTACATGCCACACAGCTCGCGATTCTATGGCCATTTTGAGGGAAAACTAGAACAATTCATCTCAAGAAATGGACCCGTAAGTTGGCCACCAAGATCATGCGATTTAACGCCTTTAGACTATTTGTGGGGCTACGTCAAGTCTAAAGTCTACAGAAATAAGCCAGCAACTATTCCAGCTTTGGAAGACAACATTTCCGAAGAAATTCGGGCTATTCCGGCCGAAATGCTCGAAAAAGTTGCCCAAAATTGGACTTTCCGAATGGACCACCTAAGACGCAGCCGCGGTCAACATTTAAATGAAATTATCTTCAAAAAGTAAATGTCATGAACCAATCTAACGTTTCAAATAAAGAACCGATGAGATTTTGCAAATTTTATGCGTTTTTTTTTTAAAAAAAGTTATCAAGCTCTTAAAAAATCACCCGATACATATATGTTTTTACTGAAACAATTATTTTTATAATAACATTGACTATACATCTGAAATGAGAGAGAAGTTACAGAATTATTAAATTCACTTGAATATGATTAAAAAGTTATATGTACCAAGCAAATCATTCGAAATCACAGTCTTCCGTATCTAAAACTAAAGCGTTTTCCACAACGTCTGCTTCCGATATATCGGAATCAGAATTATCCGAATCGTATTCAGATCCCCCTGGCAAGTTGAAAATATGAAGCTCACTTGAAGGTGTAAGCAATTGTATTACTTCTTCTGGTAGCTTCTCTCTTTTCCGATATTTTTCTCTAGCGGATAAAGACAAGCTTGAAAGAAGGGGGTCTCAAGAATCCATTGCTCTTTTGAAAACATCAGTCATATTATTTTTTCTTGCATGTGCGTTGCGATCTCTCTTGTATCTATAATTTATTTCGAGCTTCTGACGCATTTTCACCGAAACAACCAACAGGCATTATTTAAACCATAAATATTTTTCCACGTACAAGAAGGCAGTTCATTTGCAAAAATCTTCAAACTTTGTGGTATCTATAGGATACTCGCAGGAAATAGCAATTAATATAACTCTAAAGTTATTCAAAATTTCTATATCAATATTTGTAATTAAATAAAAGAGTTCCAAATTGTTAAATGCTTTCCTGGCAGTATTGCCGTCATTTGATGTTCCACTACTATTTGCTTTAGGCTTATCTTCATGAAGGCCCATTTCTTCCCAAAACCTGTTTTGTATTTCTTTTTTACGAAGTTGGAATGCTTCTTTATCTGAAGCTTCCCTTATTTGCCACTTTTTTAATTCGATTCTATAAGCAATGTGTACAACGAATTTAAATACTCGAATCCATGCATTTAGTGGGCTAATACCATATCTAAGGGATGTAAGTTTGGGTTTAAAAACATCAGAATTAGAATTTTTAGTTGTTACGAATTATTTTGGTGTAGCACCACATATTGGGCATTTTTGATTAGAATTGGTGTTTGTTATAACATTTAGTACTTTTCCATCAATTAAAGTCATATGCAAATCATAATTGACAATAATTTTTCTCCGTTATCAAGGTAATATTCAAATGGATTTAAATAAGATATTTGCATTTCTAGCTGACTATTTTCTGATAGAATTAGAGCTGTAGATTCTTTTGCTAATTGCATTTTTAATGGCCTGCAAAACCACACTGATTGCGTAGTGCGAATCCTCCAAATAATTTTGCCAGAACTGTCCAACATTTGTGAAGGTATAATGGTAGTTACAAACAGTGATTGGTCAAAAAGTTGATGTGTACTTGTCTCAAACCTTTGTTTAAACATACTTTGTCCCGTTGTACTGTCAAACCCATTGCTAGCAATTAAAACAACATTCGAAATTTCTGCCATGACGTGCAAAACATCTTTTTGGAATAAAAGAATGCGTTGTACGGTATGGTCTAAGAGATTTTGCAGTGATACTTCTGCTGAAGACTCCGACACAGATATCTCCTTAGGCCGGCAAAGTAGCTTGCATTTAATTACTTCCTCATAGCTTGGATATAAATTGCAATTCCTTTATTTATTTACAACCTCATGTTGATATATTGTCTTTTGCTTAAATCATTTTCAAGTAAAAATGCGAGAGCTTCTTCCGGAGTGAGTGGAACTGCTTCGGGTTTTTTGGAGGTAACAGCTTTTCTTATTTCGCTTTGTTCTGCTTGATATGCAGTTTTCTTTAAAATAAATGCTAAATCACTCAAAAAATCAACATCGTCATTGTTTTCACAAGAAAGATCACTTGCCAGTTTCCTCTTAAGCCGATATTTCTCTTTAAATCTATTAAACATACATACAATTACATTTTAATAATTTTTGGCTAACATATGCTAATAAATTTTGTATTTTTTTTCTTATTTTATCTTTTTTCTTTAAACTTAACTCATTAGTATTAATTTTTTTAAAAACCCAATCCAAAACAACATTAGTTTTGCGATCGCTCTCTATCCAAACTCCAAACATTTCTTCGTGTTGGAATTTAAAGGTTGCTGAAAATTACAAATATACTTAAATGGGGCAAAAACGGGTCGATGTTACATACATGATTTTAAAGAACATATCCCAAACTTCCACCGAACATAAAAATCTGGATCAACACGCGACAATACACACAACTTTCACTCCACAGAACACAGGTTAATACGAAATTTTCGGTTAAAAAAGCTATCAAACAAAACTCCACACTATACAGATATAACACAATAAACCACATTTTTTTCCATTAAGTTAAAAAATATTCTTCCCATATAAATTTATTTCTTTTTTTCCTTTTTAACTATTATCGAACAGTTGTTTTCTTACAATATTTTACTGAACTGTTTACAAGTTTGTTGTTGCTTCAGAAGCATCATGTTTTACAGCTCATATTTAGAACAGAGTTGCCATATCCAAATAATTTTTTGTATATTTTAGACCACTGAAATGTCTCAATTAATACTATGTACCTATTTTTTTTGAAATAAGAAAAAATAATTTTTGGATTTATGCCAAAAAATTTGAATTTCAGACCATAGTGAACCGGTGAAATTTATTTGACCCACCTTGGTTAAATACTTTGTCCGTTAAAGCGTTTTAAAAGGTTAAGAAAAAATGTAATTTTTCTCAAAATGTTACATTTTTGTGAACGCTATTGCCACGCCAAGCATGAACAAGGCAGCCAATTTGATTTCAACCAAATTGAGAAGTAAGAAATTTCAAAAATGTATCTATATTGTACATATATGAGCGTAAATACAACACGTATTTCCATACAAATGTACGTAAACACAACTTGGTCTAGCCAAGCACCATTGGTCTCGACTAAGTGTATCAGACCGTTGGTCTCGACCAGGGTTAAATCCGTCCGTAATAAACTGCATCAAAACGGAGGAGCACATTATGGGCAAGATCCAAGAAATTTACCCTTACACTTTGACAAATATAAAATTAGGTTTTCGCTATTCCAATGGAAGACATAACAAACGAGGAAGAGCAAGAAAATATTATTATAAATGAACATAAGAGGGCGCATAGAAATTGCAAGGAGAATAAGATACAAATTTTAGAAAAATTATATTTTCCAAGTATGGCGAATAAAATAAATAAGATAATAAAAAATGCGTTACTTGTAAGGAGAACAAGTACGATCGCCACCCATCAAAGCCGCAGCTACTAGCCGCAACCATACCTAATTTCCCTGGACAAATAATCTACGTAGATATACTATTGATAGGCAAAAATCTAGTTCTGACAGCAATGGACAAATTTTCAAAATACGCCATCGCAAAACCCAATTAATCAAAGGCAAGAGAGGATATCAGACAACCTTTAAGGGACATTCTTTTCTTCCTTGTACCGGAAACATTGGTAATAGATAACAAAAGATCCTTTAACTCAGAGTCAATCAACTTTATGATAGAGAACGAATTTGGCACCAAAATATATCGCACCCTCCTTACACAAGCTGCTCGAACGGTCAGGTTGAGGTTGTCAGATTCCATTCTACTCTACAGGAGATTAGGCGTTGCCTGCAAACAGAGAAAACCCACCGATCATTCCAAGAACTTTTGGAACAATCAATCAAAGAATATAACTACACTATTCACTCAACAACGGAAAAAAACCAATTGAAATCTTCTTCGGAAGACGGGTCAGTAGCGACCACAGGCTAATAGAAGAAGAAAGAAAATAATCAGGAAAAGCAATTGGCAGATCTTTCCTACCACAATAAAAACCGAACGCCACCCAAACAAAATTTTGAAGGAGATGAAATTTTTGTTAAGATAAGTTATCACCTAGATTTAGGAAAGAAATTGTCGCGCAGAATTCTAATACCACCATAAAAACTAAAACAGGCAGGATTGTTCACAAAAACAACATAAAACAATGTAAAGAAGAAAAAATTACTTGCAGGTGGAAAAACCTCGAAATGGAGAACCTACAAATTTACCTCATCCTAATTATATGGGCACCCACCACAAAAACCCAACAAATTGACGTTCAGGACTTGACAAACAATAATGGATACCTACCAATTAAAGAGAAGTAAGGACAACCAACCATTATGATAAAGTCCTACATTTTATCAACTTAACCAAATATGAGGAAACTCTTTCACTTATTTCGGACAACATTAATACACTAAAGACAACTACTTTCGAGGACAGACAATTGCTTGACACAACTCACAATGATTTAATTTTGTTAGAAGCGAAGCTAGAAGGTTTACACTCACATTTTAAATCTAAACGAGGTCTCCTTAATATCATAGGGAAAGGATTAAAATACATGGCAGGTACCATGGACAGCGATGACGAAAAAGAAATTAGCGACGCACTTACACAATTGCATAAAAGCGAAAGAACAGATGCACAAAATATTAATAATTTATTATACTTTAGCAACCTCATTTCCGGACAAATAAGCAACGTTACGGACCATATAAATAAGCAGAAAATTATTGTCAGTAATTACATAAACGAACTTAAAGAAATAGCGCAGAATAGGATCAAGACTTTGGAAGACGACATTCAATTCATTAAACACACCTATCAGGTTAACAACAATATATCGCTTTTACGCAATCACGTGGACAGATAATTTTTTCAAGCAAATTAGGCATAATACCAACAGATAAGTATACTGACATCCACAGAACGAAATCTCATTACCGACTTAGAAAGCTATAGCCACATAAAAACGGAAGTGCTTTTCCAGGATAACACGATCATTATAACCGTCCTCATACCCCAATAATCCAACAGCATCCTATCCCAAATCAAAATTGAACCCCTTCCCAATATAAACAATAAATCATTAGTTTTAGACAAATACGATGTACTAGTAGATGAAGATGATAATATGTACAATGTAGAAATTAAGGACAATTTGGAGAAAAATTTAATTAAAGAGAGGGACCAATGTTTTACAAATATATTAAAATTGACTGTAAGCTCAGAATTTGTAATGAGCAATCTGTAAACGAAGTGCTACCAGGCCTACTAATATTTAAAAATTTCCATTCAAAAATTACACAAAATTGTAATAAACAAAATATAAAACAAAGAGGAACTTTCTTAATAAAATTTAAAAATTGTGAAATAAGCGTATTTAACAGATCATGTAAAAAGGGAAGTATATGAATCCTTTGTATTACCAAATGTTGTAACTAAAATTAAAGAAAATACAAATTTTACTAATAAGGAATTAAGACTGGAAACATTGTATGTGAAACAACTCCAGCATGAAAACAATATTGAATTTTTGATAAATAAAAGCGACAGTTCCTCAATAATTATCTTAAGTTCTGATATAATAATAATTGTAATAATTATAATCGTTATAGCATTTTTATATAAAAATCGTCAAAAGGTATATTTATCACCCGAATCTAGTGCAGAGGACGTACTAAACATGCGGAAAGGTCCTTTTTTACAAATAACAACGGCACACCCTACGATCAACACCGATTGGGACAATCGATTTAAGAGGGGAAGAGTTAACACAACACTTGTTACTCAAGTATCGACTTACAACTTCCGGCACGTGTGACCGAAATGTACCAGAAAGTGCATGGTCAGCGTCTGCACTACCTGTTGTGCAGCATAAGATTCGTGGAAGCGAATCACGCCACTTATAATTATTAAAGTTAGAATTAAGTATAAATATTGTAATTCGGTTAAGCTAACTTCAGTTTTTGAAAACTCAAATAAAGATACGCGGTAACTCTGCCCCAATGCAGCTCCGTAAAAAATTATATTTTTTTAGTTATTTAATAACTAAAAAGCTTAACTTACATATCCAGGCAGATTTTTGCAAGCCGCGTAACAAGATTTTTTACATTCTTTGACAAATACAGCCAATCCCTGTTAGTGCCACAATCAAAGATACAGATTTTTGGGGTTTGCTAAAAATAAAAATATAATATGGCACATAAGCAAGGGCGGATACTTAAGCGAGTTGTACTTAAAACAATAATTTCTATGTATTTCAAAAAACCAACCGTGAGATGCAGCAAGATATAGGCAGTTAAGATGGATGATTTTCATTTAAGCGGAGTACTACTTAACCGGGATTCACTGTACACATAAATCAGAGGAATATTGAATATTTTCTTTGAAACATATCTTGACTTGAATATCGAAAAATAAGCTGTTGTAAATTTTATTCTAATATATTTGAATACTTATATTTGCGGGGTTGTCATTTTTTCCTTCTCATACATATGTCAGAAATTGTTCAATTTTTGATTTTTAGCTTTTGCCTGAAGTGCGCTTGCGTTCATGAATGAAAATATTGTTGTTAGGTGTTTTTCTACAAATTTTAGCATCGACTATTTGGCTGCCATATTGACTTGTGACGCTTCTGGCGCTATTTGAAACCATTGTTGTTTTTGTAGAACAATATTTGTAATTTTTGCGGGTGACATATCTACATGTGAACGCATATAAGTATGTACATATATTGTGTATGCATTATTTGTGTGGGAATGTCATACGCATATGCATATGTACGTATGTATAGAGCAGTGCGCGCACAATTTTTACAAATAAGTGATAATATCACGATTTGAATTTTAATTCTACTTACTTACATACGTATGTATATAAGTAACTATGTGCTAATATCTAGATGCGTATGAAAATTTAAGTGAAGGAACGTAATTTACATATAATATTAATGTAATATATTAAGTTTTTTAGGATATTATGATAGTATGTCATATATGTATATACATATATAGCATACATACATATGTATATACAAACATATTCACATATGAAATTATATTATAGTATCATATCAATTAATATGATGTCATGTAAACGTATACAAATATAAGCAAAAAGCCAACATTCTTACGTCTGTAATAGCAATGTATATTATATTTCTGAGCATAATTTTCATTAAATGCTCAGCTCTGTTCACGCGCCACTGTTAAGATTTCTCCTTCCGAGCTAGCTGTGGTGAAACACGCTCATCGCATTTTGTTAGCTTTTGACAGTTTACACGCTTGTCCGTTGTTGGACCTTCTCTATAAATATACGTTCTCTGCACGAACTGCATTAAACCATTCCACCTCCAACAGTCAAGTAGAGAGGTTACACTCAACAATCCTAGATATATCGCGCACCATAGCAGCAGACAAAGCACGACAGAAGAAGAAATCTTCGAGACGGTAAGACAGTATAATCAAACAATTCATTCAGTAATTGAAGAAAAACCAACCCAGATATTCTTCAGCCAGGACAAATAATTTTTTAAAAAGATCTAAAAAGATATTTTCAACATACAATTAAAGAGAATCGCGAGGACATGATTTACACTACAAAAGACAATTATCCACAAGGATAACATTAGAAATGTTCAAACAAACATTAATCCTACTCTTGAACCTAACAACACTGATGACGCAATCAATAACGAATCCTGAAAGACGAAAGTATATATTGACAGAAACGGATCCAACATATACATATGTATATACCAAAAGGAAGATTACATATTCCACATTACGAACCTAACAACTATATTACAACACTGCAACGCAATTATAGAAAACACACCAAAAACACCGAATCATAACTCCGTTCAGAACATCACATTAATTAATAGAATCAACACTTTAAAGGAACAATTACTTATTAAAAGACAAAAGCGAGCATTAATTTCACTCGGCTCACTACTCAAGTTCGTAACAGGAGTACCAGACCATTACGATATGTTAGAAATTAAGCAAAAACTAAACCAAATCATAATAATAACCAAAATAATAATAAGTAAAATATTATTAATACACACTTCGAAACAAGTAAACCATGAAACGCTATAGCAGAAAACAATCCTGCAAGAAGTCCATAGGGAACTACTAGACTTAACGACAACAATAAATTTTGCAAAATATAAAAACTTTTACTCAGCACCAATTAACTTAGGTGAACTTAACAAAATAATAAACAAGGAAAAAACTGACATACCTATTATAGATCTACTAGCCTGAACCCGCGGCTTCCCTCGCGTTGAAGTTGGCAATGGAATGATGACTGCGTTGCGTTGTTGTCAAGGTTATCATTATACAGGTTAATGATAAAATCGAATTCAATTGGCAATCTTCCTTTGTTTATGAGCATCGTAGATCTCTTAAAGAATATGACATACATAAATACTTATAATGTAAATACATTTTCACAAATATATTATCAGAGGAAAGAAAGAATACGTAAAATATGTCATGATCTCTGCATAATACTGCGTGGAGTATTGTTACACGTATCCTTCGTGGAAAATAATTATCATAGACTTTTATTTCATTGTCAATAGATTCTAATTTCATTTTAATGCAGTTTGGTAAACAACGTTATTTGTTGTATTATTTATAGCATAAATATATAGATTTCGTGGGTTGCCCACCCTTGAGAAAGCGACGTATAACCATGCGAAAAGCATGAAGGTTCCAAATGAATTCCTGCGACGTTCAGTGACTGCACTTGTGCCTTGCTGATTGTCATTGCGAAAGCTAGGCGAATTGAATTCAAAAGGAATAAATTTTTGACGATCAACCGAAGTCTATTGCACAATTTAGATGGTTTAAAATTTCTTAACATAATTATTAGTGATCCAATTATCAGAAATAATTTATGAGACGGCATTCCTCACGGTTCTAACGAATTCAGAAACTCTACAGGGTAGTTGACAGCTTGTTCTTGATCAATAAGTGTATCAATGGACTTGTACGTTGTCACAGTGCCTGGTAACTTGTTCTGAATTTCAATGTTGAGATTGGTCACCTGGGGTCGAATCGTTACATCCGTGAACGTATCACTAGTCACATAAAAGCCTGTATTTCGTATTATACCATACGTGATCATAACGCTTCTATCCTAATCTGGCATGATGATATACGTGAACGAGTATATACATAAACGTATCTGATTGTTCGAATCGTCATTTGAACGCAAACTACCAATCGTTATAGTAATAAAGAACATAAACAAGAAACCAATGAATGGAATATCTCATTAAAAATAAAAAATAAAATTATTTGTATGAAGAAAATTTTTGTATTTTAGTTGACATTAAAAATGAAATTATTTACAAGGTTAAGGACATATACATTTTTGAATTAAATCTATTAAAGAATACTTTATTTGGTCTCTTATCGTTTGGTCGATTGCGGTGAGGCGGTTCGCTACCCCGGAGTCCATTTCTTATGTGTGATAAGAATCGCAATTTTGAGGGTCGTAACTTATTGTAAATTTTATGCAGGTGTTATGTAATGACTCACAAACGTTAACAAATCTTCCACTTTTGTGGGGTGATACCTTCCTCTCTTGCCATATCCTAAAATTCTCCACCTCATCTACAAAGAAAATTTAGTTAATGAGGATTCATAATTTGTTTTTTTTTTGTCTGTTCTGTTCACTACATCATCTATTGACTCAGTCAAGTTGCAGAAGTTGTCTGGGAATATTACTGTGTAATTTCCAGCCATATTAATAAATGTTCCTTTTCCAATACGAAGAAGCTGTTGCGAAAATTCTCGAGAGGCGTTATCGCCTTGCAAATGTACACGCATATTTGTTGATAGTGTTAGTTTCTCAACTCGTCTCCATAAAAATGAAGACTTGAGGCACGCATTAATCTCATCTGAGTGAAGAGTGCTCCCCCATCGTCGTGTCCTATCCTCTCAGATCTTGCAAAGTTCTGTCTAAAGCTTCAAGAGCTTTATTGTGTGCCATAGTGCATTGATCCCAAATAATGTAATCACGTTACCCAAAAGCTCAACACCTTAAACAATAAGAACTACCTTGTTTCGCTTTCCAACGAAGGAATGAACCGTGTATATTTATTAGGCACAAGAAAAATCACAATTTCAGTTAAAAGGCTTTTTAGTTTTTTTTTGGATGAAAAACACAATTTTAATACGATTTCGTTAATAAAATATCACTATCGAGATGGATGAAAAAGAAATGAGGTCGAGCGCGCGTTGCTACTTCCTTGAGCGTGACGTCGGAAAAGAGCCGGCTCGCCGCCCGTTATTCCTTTTTAGCTTTTTGGCGTGGGTGCCGATCAGCTGCTAGATCTGCTGTAGCGGTGACATTGTGGATGTTATGTGTGGATATGTTGTGGAATTTGTGTAGGGTTGTGTGCGGGTGTAGTACGCTGAAGCTCATTTGGCCATCCCGGCCCCCCTAGGCGAATATTTAGCCTAGGAGACGCTGTAGCTGCTGCAAGGTGGCGACCACGTTGCTGAGGCCGGTCGTGCGGCGAGGTTGTGGCCTGGATGATTGGCGCCGCATCGAAGCGTCGTTATGTGGACGCCAGGCCCAAGCTGCTGCGAGGACATTTCTTCGACGGGTCCGTGCTACACGGCTTGGCTGCGCCTGTAGGGCTAAATCGCGACTACGGGGAGCAGATGAACGGGCGACAGCACGTCTGGGATGACGGTGTAGGAGCGTATGATGTGGCCGCTCACACTGCTGGCACATGGTGTCAGACACGCACTCCTGTGTAACATGCGTTTGAGCCAGACAATTCAAGCAGTGTCCATGTGCCTGAGCCACCTGCTGACGCTGCTGCAAGCGGTGTGGGCGGCAACAAAGCGGGCATCGGGTTCGGGGCGGCTGCGAAGCCGCGGTCGTTGTTTGTCGGGCGGCAGTTCGTGCAACGGTTGGCGCGGTGGTTACAGTGGTTGTACGGGGCGCTGCTACGGGGACAGCCCCTGTGCGCGGCACAGTGATAGCCGAACGTATAGTTGGCGTTGGTGTAACTGGCCTTTCTGCATCCATAATACCCTGTGTGGAAGAAGAGGAAGTGTTTATAGATTATCATTCATAGTTTGTTCCACAATATGTGGCACGAATGGGTCGTCATTTTGGACGAGCTTTTAAATAATTAAGTTAGATTGTTTGATTATTGTTTATTTCGGCGGTTGTTTTAACGAGTTTTGACACCGTTTCGTTATTATCGGTAGTTGGTAAAAAACATAGCTTTACAAGTGGTCTAGTTAACGTTCCGGTTTGCGTACGGAGATCGACTACTCGGATATGACCGTCGGAGCCATAGTAAAGCTTTTCTATGCGGCCAAGCCGCCATTCGGTCGGAGGGAGACAATCATTGTTAATTAGGACACAACCTCCAAGCTTAGGCACATTTTCTGATGTTTTCCATCGATACCTCTTGTGGAGGTCTTTTAAATAGTCTTCTTTCGATCGGCGACTGAAATTGTGATGGAGAATTTTAATTCGTTCCCATTGATTTAATAAGGACAGCGACTCCACGCCTGGCTCAGGTGTGGCCAGAATGGGTGCTCCTTTGAGAAAGTGCCCTGGGGTTAGGGCGGTAAGATCAGAGGGGTCTTGCGAGAGCGTTGTTAGTGGCCGTGAATTGAGTACGGCTTCAATGCGGATTAATAACGTTGTGAATTCTTCGTAATTAAACTTGTAGTTTCCAGCTACCTTTTTAAAATGGGATTTAAAACTTTTTACTGCGGACTCCCATAAACCACCCATATGAGGCGCGCTTGGGGAAATAAATTGCCAATTAATGCCTTGGTGAGCGTACTTTTGTACGATATCAGGGGAAGGTAGGTAGGTAGGTAGGAGTGCAGCCCTATCGGGCTCAATTAGCGCTTGATGTGCCATTTTGATACACTATTCGTAGAACCTCCTGTATCTGCTATTACGTTTCACCTTCTCTCTCAAACCATTTTGAGGTTTCGATGAAACTACTTATGTCCGATATGCTTTTGGTGGAAATCCATTCAAGGTTTGGTGCTTGGTGGATTCCGAGTGTTTTGTGTCGGATCTGTGCTAGAGCTGGGCATTCGCAGAGAAAGTGGAAGATTGTTTCCTTGTTCCCTGCTACTCCGCAGCCACGGCAGATGTCGTTGTAGGGCAATCCCATTTTGGACGCATGTTCCCCAAATGGCCAGTGCCCTGTTTTGGTAGCTGATATTCTGTAAATACTTTTTCTTGACCTATTTAATAAGTCATTGGTTCTTTTCCTGTCATATGTTGGCCATAATTGTTTAGTTATGACGCATTTTGTAATGTTTTTCCACCTGTTGTTTGCAATTTGCTGAAATTGTCTATTGATCTCTCCTTTTATCGATCCTAGCGGGCTTGGTATTAGCTCCGCCATGGATTCATTGAGGAAAGCTCCTGCCTTTGCCAACTCGTCTGCTTTTTCGTTACCGAAAATGTTCCTGTGGCCGGGAACCCAGATCAAGTTTAGCTGGAGCTTGTCTTTTATTGAGCTTAGTGCTCTCTTGCAGTTGTGAACTGTACTGGAATTTGTCATGGGTGAAGACAATGCCAGGAGGGCCGCCTGGCTGTCCGTAAATATAGTTGCTTTATGTATATTCCCGTGGTTTTCTAATAGAACTTCGCAGGCTTTTTCTATGCCTAGTACTTCTGCTTGGAAGATGCTAGCCGAGTTCGGTAGACGTATAGAGAGAGATATGCCTAGATCAGCGGAGAATACCCCTGTGCCTACTCCACAGTCCATTTGGACCCGTCGGTATAGACTGAGATGGTATCCTCCTCTTCTATTGAGCCTCTTCTCCATTCTCGTCTAGATGGTATCCTTACCTGGAAGTGTCTATTGAAATCCAGCTTTGGGAGAATGTAGTCTGATTTATTAATGGTGAGCTTGTTTAGGATTACACTATGTACGTAGTTCAGCTGTTTCCAACCTCCCAATTCTTTTATTCTTATCGCCGCAATAGCTGCTGTTTTGTGAATAAAAATGTCCATTGGTAGTTGATGCAGGATCACATTGAGCGCATCAGTCGGACATGACCTGATTGCACCCGTAACACCCGCACATGCTGCTCTTTGTATTCCATTTAATTTTCTAATATTGTATTGTTTGTTTAGCGCTGGCCACCATACCAGAGCTCCATATGTAAGTATAGGTCTTATGACAGCCGTATACATCCACATGATTATACTTGGTTTAAGGCCCCAATTCTTGTTGACGATTTTCTTACAAGTATAGTAGGCCATGTATGCTTTGTTTATTCTTTTTTCTATATTTATTTTCCAGGACAATTTGGTGTCAATCTCCACCCCCAAGTATTTAGCTGTGGGGGATAGAGTGAGTGTAGTACCGTTTAGTACCGTTTAGTACCGGAAGTTGAAACTGAGGTATTTTGGTTCTGCTAGTGAATAGCATCAGTTCTGTTTTGTTCGGGTTAACTCCTAGACCATTGTTTTTAGCCCATAGGTTTAACCTACGAAGTGCTCTTTCCATAATCTCGCTGACTGTTGAAGGAAACATGCCTGAGACCAACCACACTATATCGTCTGCATACGCTACTGCTTTCACTCCTCCGCCGTTTAGTCAGGGGAAACTTGCTTGATGAAATCAACGAACTGTTTTTCTGTGGCTCTTTGAGCCCCTATAAACGTTTTTCCGTTGTCGCTCATAAGTTTTGACGGAAAACCGCGTCGTCCGACGAAGCGTGCGAATGCCGCGAGAAAAGCCTCTTTTGTCAGATTAGTACATAGCTCGAGGTGCACTGCTTTTGTCGTAAAACAGACAAAGACAGCCACGTAGCCCTTCATTAGGTGACTGGTGGTTGCTGCGTCTGATTGTGTGCGCACATAAATGGTGGCACAATATGCCTTTTCAGAGGCGTCACAGAAGCCATGTAGTTCGACTTTTTGCTCTGGGGCATAATTTACCCAACGTGGGATTTGAATCTGTGAGATATCACTAAGATTTCCTGTGAACTGGGACCACTTTTCTAAACGAAGTGGTTTCACTTGTTCGTCCCAGTCTGTTCCGTTTAGCCATAATTCTTGAATCAGAATTTTCGCTTGTATCATAATTGGCGAAAGCCATCCTGCGGGGTCGAAAAGTTTTGCCACCGAGGATAAAATTTGCCTCCTTGTTATGGCGGATAGTGCTGACATTGACTCAGTAGTGTATGAAAACTGGTCAGATAACGCATTCCATAGCCGTTATCTTTTTTAACGGAAACCCAGCTGTTTTGCTAGTGACTCGTATGCTTGTGGAAGACTGTGACTTCCAGACAGAATATCGTCTACATACGTTTGTATTTTTAACACTTGTGCTGCCAGAGGAAATTCCGACTTTGTGTCTTCTGCCAGTTCGTGGAGTGTACGAATGGCTAGGTACGGGGCACAGTTTACGCCAAAGGTAACTGTTTTTAGCTTAAAGTCGCTTAGTGGACTATTGGGGATTTTCGGAAAATAATTCTCTGAAAATCTTGGTCATCTTTATGTACGACTATTTGCCGATACATTTTTTCGACATCCCCATTGAATACGTATTTGTATATAAGCCAATTTAATTTGAGGAGCATTAAGTCTGGTTGGAGTGTAGGTCCCGTAAATAGAATATCATTTAGGGAATTCCCCGAGCTAGTGGTTCTTGAGGCATTGAAGACAACTCTGACTTTTGTTGTTTTTTTGTCAGGCTTTACTACTGCATGATGAGGCAAGTAGAATGGATAATATTTGCCTTTTATGATTTTTTCACATGGGCTTACTTCCTCCATGTGATCTAAATGGAGGTATTCTTCTAAGACACCATCATAATCTTGTTTCAGCTCACCTTTTCTAAGTAGGTTTTTTTCCATACTTAGAAACTGCTGTATTGCAGAGGGGCGAGAGTGACCTAAGGCGAGTGTATCTGGAAATTGTTGCTTAAGTGGTAGTCGTACGACGTACCGACCGTTTTCTGATCTAGTAGTTGTGGCTTTGTAAAAATCCTCACAATACTGATCTTCCGGGGTTGTGACTGATATGGGGGGAGTTCTTCCAATTCCCAAAATTTTCTCAATTGTGAATTGAGGTACTCGTTTGAGGCTTCCTCAACTTGAGTTGTCAATGTTGTGACTGGTTCCGCAACTGGTCCACTTAGGACCCATCCGAAAATGGTATATTGCGCCAGTAGTGTATTTGTGACTTTCTCAATACCTTCGAGTATTATTTGTGGTATGAGATCGCTGCCTAATAGAAGATCTATTTGAGCGGGGGTGTTGCAGTAGGGATCTGCTAACTTAAGGTGTGAAACCTTTTCCCAATGCTTGCTATTTATATGATAGCTTGGTAGCATGTTGGTTAATTGCGGTAAGACTATAGCTTCTGCTTGTATTCTTATATCCGCTTGGGGGGAAAATAGGGTAATGGGGCAGATTTTATTAGAGTTTTGAACTACTCTTCCGCCCATTCCCGTTATTTCAAAGTTGGCTTGTTTTGTTGGCAGATTTAGCCTATTTTGTGTCCTAGCGCTATGAAAGATCGTTGTGATCCTTGGTCTATTAGGGCTCTGAGCTTAAACCGTTCTCCTCGATGTTCGATGGAGACGACTGCTGTGGGTAGTAGTACCCTACTTTGATTTTCGCTGTGTAGCGTTTGTGTTTTCAATGTCTTTGAGCAGCATGGTGCTTCATGGCAATTTTGTGGATTTGGCACTTCGGGATTCGTTGTTGTAACTAACTTTGCATAGTTCGCATGACGTTTGTTTGTATTGTTCGGATGTGTACGTTTGATTTTTAAAGAAGCTTCTATTTGAGTTGTTGTTGCTACTGGCTTGGGGCCTGTGGAAGCTTCTATTGAGGTCGTTTTGAATACCTTTTGGTTTGGTTATTTTTTTTTTTGTCTACCCTTTCGGCGATTTCGTACTGGGTAGTGAGAAAATCTTTCATTTGTTGCCACGTTGGGCACTTTTTCCGTGATGAGAGCGATTGCTCCCACAATAATAAAGACTTTTCTGGTAATGCTGCTGTGCATATGTTTACCAGTATAGGGTCCCAGTTGTCTGTGGGAATCGACAAACAATTGGAAACAGTGGATTGAAGTTTGATAAATTCTTCACTGGTTTCCTTTTGAATCTTTGGCAAGTTCATTAAAATTGTTATCTGCTTATCGATCAATATTCGTTCATTCTCGTATCTTGATTTTAAAGCTTCCCAAGCCATATTAAAATTGTCGTCATTTAATTCGAACTGTTTTACTATGACGCCAGCTTGACCTTTCGTTTTGTATCGGAGGTGATACAATTTTTGTGCATTAGATAATTTTGGGTGGTTTATGTAAACGGCTGTGAACATGTCCCGGAAGGACGGCCATTGTTCTTAACCCCCATGAAAAATTTCTGTGTCACATGCGGGCACCTTGAGGTGGATGCCTGAACTTGCCTCTTGACTTTGTACTTGTGGCATCTCTACTCGCGGAAGTGGAGTAGGTGCAATTGCTTTAATTAGTTTCAGTTGATCATTAATCATTGCTTTCGTTTCTTCAAATTGGTCTAAGCAATTTTCATATTTGGCGTAAGCCGAGGATTTGAAATTTTGTGGTAGATCTGAATCATCAGATTCTACGGTTGCGTCATATGCAGCTTGGAGACGCGTCCAAAAATTGTAATTGTCTTTTTTGATTTCTAATACCGATTCCGAATTGTCTTGAATCGGCGAAGATGAAAATCGAGTGCAGTATCGTATCAAACTATCACTCTCGGCAATGAATTTTGTATAAGAAATATCTTTACCCCTCTTTACTTTTGTAGCACCTTGCTTTGAGCGTGTAGCTTCTGCCGGTAAACATGGGCTTTTTTCGTCTGCAATCATTTTTGGTATTTGTAAATACTTGGAATTTTTTGATTCTTTTGAATCTGAGTTCATTTAGAAAATATAATTTTTCGAAATAATTATTCTCAGTGTTTACTGATAATAATTATTCTTGTAATTAAAAATTGAGACCGAAACTCTTTTACGTAAATAAGAGTTTTTTGTTTTTTGATTTGAAATGTTGTGCTTTGCTTGTTAACCGCACCTTTGTTAATAATATTTAGAAATATGTATATGTAAAAATGTTTTGTTAATGTCCTTATGTTGTATGTAGGCGCACCCTAATACTTGGACTTTTTTGTATTTGTTCTTGAGCTATTAAGTGCTCGCTGAAGAAGTTAATGCACTACTCGGTATATAACCACGCGTTGTTTGTGCTTTAATTTTTGTAAGCAATCCTGCTTGCCTTTTGCAAGGGGTATTGCAAGACAGATGCCGATATGGACTTTGAAGCTAGTGGAATTATTGTTGTAATTCGGCTACATACATTAAATATAAGCATATAAACCTTTTTTACACGATTATATTGAATTGGCGTAATTTCAATTTGCCAACGGTCAAAGAGAATTATTATGTATATTTATTATTGGAATATTCTCCGAATAATTGTACCCTATGTTCGTAGGGTATGCCGGCATAAATGGGTTTTATGTTGTATTTTGGTGTATATGTATATATGTATGCGTATTTCTTAATTTTCGCGGTACGGAGGTAGAGAGAAAGTAAGTATGAAATTTTTTTCCGTTTTCTTATGTACTTCACTTCTTTATAATTTCAGCATAATTGTTGTAATGCATATTCATATAATTATTATGTAATTATACTTGTATATATGTATATGAAGTTATACATAAGTATGTAGTTAAAATACGTTTATGAATATTATCGCATCAAAATCTATATAGTTGGAAACGCATATTTCAAAAGGAAATGTGTGAAAGTTTATGCGGGTAAGTATGCATGTACTTAAGCAATGTAAATATGTACATATGTATTATTTATGAAAATTTGCCCCAGGCCGATATGTATGTATGTATGTAAGTTCTCAAATATGTATATATGTATACATTTTCTCCTTTTGTACGTCGGGTGGCATTCCTTAAATGCCTACTTTAGCTTTCTCGACCCAACAACAATAACAACTACTGCCAATAAAAAGTGTAACGGCGATGATGAGTCATTGCGGCGATCAGCTGAAAAGGAAACGAAGTAAACTGCGTCCTTTTAGTAGAAGCAGCAGAAAACAACAATAGGGCAACAACAAATGCGCTGACAGCAACTAGTCCGCAAGTATCAGCAAGCGCGCAGGCAACGAAAAAAATCATAACGCAAGGTCATAATGTACAAATGAAAAAAAACCAGTCTGTACAAACTAGCATTGACCGCTATGTTAATATAAAAATTAAATTAAGTCCTTCAAAGTCAGCGGTCAATCCCAAAAACTCGACACAAAGCGACACTTTTACGAAACATTAGACGAAGTTCTCTCACAATAAATAGATTACCCATTAGTATAAATAGAAGCATAACCATACACGCTTTGTCTTTTGTATTTTGAAGATTACCAAATAATGAACGTTCTGCTGTCAATGCAGAACTAAAATATTTTTTTGACTAAAATAACCCAAGTGTTATTAATTGGCGCCCAACGTGGGGCACACATCAAAAAAGGATTCAGTGAATAAAATCCTTACGCGTGTGGCTCCTGATAAAAAGTAAAAGGATAACCTTTTTCCTTTAAGTCAACGCAAATAAAATAAATAAAAAGTGAAAATTTAGTAACAAGTTAAAACCTAAAAAATGAACGGCGAAATTCAAGCACTCCATACTATAGTCACCGAACTACAGCGAAAAATAGCTTCAATGGAACTAGCTAATCCAACATTAACTCCTCAAGCGGAGGAAGAGGACAACGTATGTGTATACAATAATGCACAGAAGATAGATTTAAACATGTTCAAACTAATAGGAACATTCAGCGGCGATGCTAAAGAATATCGACCATGAAGAAAAATAGTGACCACTCACATGAATAACATTATGTAATTCAGAGGAACAAACTTATTTGCACAAGCAGTGCTCATAATTTTAGGGAAAATAACCGGCATCACAGGTCCTGGTTAACAATAACACCAGAACTAATTTTAATGCAATCATCGATCGGCTTGACATAACCTATGCCGACCAACGACCACTGTATGTCCTGGAAGATGAAATGAGAAGGTTACAACAAGTAAATTCATCACGACATGAATACTACGATCAAGTGAATCAAGTGTTAAACCTGATCCTGTCCAAGTTAGAAATGACGTATAAAAACGAAGCAGTCCTACCATCACATAATAAAGAAGCACAATTAAAAGCCACGAGAACATACATCTCCGGCATTAGAAGTTCCTCAATCAAAAACGCATTATACTCCAGATACTGTGCATCACTCACAGAAGCTCACGATATAGCCAAAACTATGCAACATGATGTCGGCAACACCTAGAATACATATCCAAGATGCGACCACATCCACAAAACAATTATACAGTAAACAACAGGAACATATTTCCTCAAATGATCCAACAACCCAGAGTAGAACCTATTTAAATAGATTCCTCAACACGATTCTGACGACCTACACATCAAAGAAACATACAACTAAACAACCCGCCAGTCCAACCAAGACAGCAACCAACCTTCAATCCCTTCAGACAAGCAGTCCAAACATTTGGCAACCAATTCAAGAGGTATAGAGACGAAACGGTCACGAACGCCCACAACAAAGCACAGCGAGTGAACCAACTCAACAATGAAAGAAGCGAAATCCAGTCACTCTACAACGAACCAACCACGGTCTACCAACACTCAAGAGAACCGCACCAGATGGTAAGTCCGTGCACATACTGATCGATTAAAGTGCAACCAGTAGTTACGTAAGCAAAAATTATAAATACACAAAAAGTATACCATTAGGAAAAATAATTAATACAACTATGGTAGTTCAAAAATAACACATAAAATAAAAATTAATCTAGTAGGATTCGACTTAGAATTTCTAGAAATAAATGAATTAAAAGACTTTGATATCCTGTTAGGAGAAGATTCATTAAGGAAAATGAAGGCAAAGATAGATCTTTTCAAGCATTCAATAACGTTTATTAAAGTGTCAAATCACTCAAAAAGTGCAAAGGTAAACTATACAGTAGGCGAGAAACAGTTCGAAAATTGCATAAAAAATTTAATGAAAAATAATTATAGAAACGAAAACTTACCGTATACAACTACAATAAAAGCTGAAATTAGAACAGAAACTAATGATCCTGTATGGGTTAGCCAATATCCATATCCATACGCGGATCAAGATTTCGTAATAAAAGAAATAAATAAATTATTAGCAAACAGTATAATAAAAGAGAGCAAAAGCCCATACAATGCCCCGATATGGATAGTCTCTAAAAAAGGATTAAATGAGGGAGGGAAACCAAAAAAGAAAATGGTTATAGATTTCCAAATGTCAAACAAAATTACTATTGCAGATAGGTACCCGATACCAGATATCAATATGACTCTACAAAACTTAGGAGAAGCAAGATACTTTACGACGCTAGACTTAGAGTCAGGGTTCCACCAAATTCTAATTAGGGAAGAGTATAGGGAAAAAACAGCCTTCTTCATCAACGGAGCTAAATATGAATTTTTACGACTCCCATACGGCTTATTTTAAAGATGCGTGGATGACATTCTCAGACCATACTTTGGTAAATGCGCGTACGTATACATCGATGATGTCCTAATATATTCAACATCCCCCGAAGAACATATGAAGCACATCACCGAAATTGTACAAATATTACACAACTCTAATATGAAAATCTCTGAAGAAAAGTCAAAGTTTTTCCAAACACAAACCGAATTCTTAGGACACGGAATAAAAACGGTAGAATAACAGTAGACTCTGAAAAAATAGAGGTAATAGATAGGTATAAAACCCCCGAAAGTTTAAAGGACCTACGCTCATTCTTAGGCCTAGCTTCCTATTATAGGAAATTCGTGCAAAACTTCCCACACATATGCAAACCACTGACAATATATTTGAGGAGAGAAAACGGCAACATTTCAAAGAATAAAAGCTCCGATTCGACCTAACCACAGACGCTAGCAATTACGCTATGGGAGCAGTTTTAAGCCAAGTAAAAAACTCAGCAGCATTCATATCACGAACTCTAACAAAAACAGAACAAAATTACTCCACGAATGAAAAGGAGATGTTAGCAATAGTTTGGTCATTACAGAAACTAAGAAACTACTTGTACGGTATAGCAGATTTAACGATTTACGCCGACCATCAATCATTAATTTTTTCAATATCAGAAAAAAACCCAAACACCAAATTGAAAAGATGGAAAAATCTAATAGAAGAATATGGTGCGAAATTAAAATATAAACCGGGACAAGAAAATGTCGTAGCCGATGCACTATCGCGTCAAATTAATACCACATCAGATACGTCTATGCACTCTGCAGAATCGTTTGAATTAAGACACATAACACAAGTGAAAACACTATTTAATTCCTTTAAACCACAAATAGAAATGACTTACGATAAAGAAAATAACTTAGAAGCGAACACGCCATTTCCCGAATACGAACGGTTTACGATTAAATTTCCAACAAAATAATACTTAACAGAAACATTAAAAAAATTAATGAAACCTAAACGAACCACAGCTTTCCACGCAGACCTAAAAACATGGTACGACGTGAGGAAAGACATAAAGCTCACATTCGATACATACGCAAAAGTGTTTACTCAACACAAACTAAAAGACATAACAGACCCAACATATAGAGAAAATATATTACAATACACACATACCAGAGCGCACAGAAACGCTAAAAATAATTATCAAGAAATTACAGAAACTTGTTATTGGCCAACACTAAGAAAAGACACAGAAAAAATAGTCTGACACTGTACAAACTGTACAAAGAACAAATATGAAAGAAAACCAATTAAACACGTAATCGGAGCAACGCCAACACCCAATTTAGCTGGCACATCTATACAAATGGACATATTCCAAATACGCGGCACGAGATACTTATCTAGCATTTGTCGCTACTCTAAATACACATACTTACGTAAACTCGACACGAAGTGACAATTCCACGAAATAATAGAAGAAGTCATCACACAAATATTCCCCAACTGTACCAAACTAATGACAGATAATGAAAATATATTCAGCGGCGTCGGCACAACAGCACTAATGAAAAAGCTACAAATTAAACATATACTCACAGCAGTGCATCATTCAACATCGAACGCACAAGTCGAGCGGCTATATTCGACGATACTAGAAATAGCTAGGACATTAGCAGCAGACAAGGAAAGTACAGCAGATGAAGAAATATTTCAGGCAGTAAAAGAATACAACAGGACACTACATTCAGTAACCGAAGCAAGACCAGTAGATGTATTCTTTAACAGGAACCTTCATCCTGACATAGAAGAAAAAATAGAAAATAAACAAAATTACATGCTTGAATACCACAACAAGAAAAGAAAACGCAGAGAATTCCAAGAAGGACAAATAACCTACGAAAAAACAGACAGAAGAGATAAATCCAGTCATCGTTATACAAAACATATAGTAAAAGAAAACCGTGAGGACACAGTCTTAACAACCAAGGGGAGGATCATACACAAGGATAACATACGCAATGTCAACACAACAAATATGGATATTGCTGGTAACAATACTATACTACATAAACAACTACAAACATACGAAATAACTAACGTCGAAGACAAAAAATATATTCTAACACAAACAGACCCATCTTACATATACAACGAAGAAGATTATTTATTCCACATAGTAAATTTAACGACAATCTTAGACTATTATGAAACCATAACAACATACATAAACGAACACCACAACAATGAGCAAATAGCAGATACGATGCTCATACAAAGGATAGAAGCACTAAAGGATCAGTTATTAACAAGGAGACACAAACGAGCATTAAATTTCGTAGGCAGTATATTCAGTTTCATAACTGGAGTTCCAGACCATGACGATGTCATAAAAATAAAAGAAAAAATAAATAATATCATAAAAATAATAATAAACAACAAATAATAAACTCACACTTCGAAAAATTATTAGACACGATTAACCTTAAAGCCATTAAACAAAGAATGGTATTGCAGGATATACACAGGGAACTCTTAGACTTAAAATAACAATAAATTTTGCAAAAAATAAAAATTTTTTAATCAGGTGCAATAAATATAGAAGAAGTGGAAAAGATCCTGAACACAGAAAAAATAACCCTTCCAGCTATAGATATATTAGCATACGCAGAAATACATATATTATATTACCATATGTATATAAATACCCAATCATATTAAAGCAATGTAATACTTACGACATAACTGCTCTAAAATATCATTATGGGAAACTTATATTAGACCCATTGATAGCACAATGTAATAATAAACTCATAACAATCACTAAATGTAAAAATAATATGAGTAAATATATTTGTAAGCAAAACAAACAAGACAATTGTACTATACCAATACTAGAATACCAAGAAACCTTTTGTAATACAATAGAAGAAAATAGTATCCCCCTATTACAGATAAACCAAGGAAACATTCTCCTCGAAGGAGAACACAAAATTAATAATGAAACAATTAATGGAACTAATTTAATACAATTTATTGATACCATAAAAATTGATGGTAAAGAATATCATAACCAAAAAGAAAAAATTAACAAATATATAAAAACACACTCTAATGATAAAATTAAACTATTAGAAATCTTGAATGGAGAATCTAACTACAAATTTAACAACACCCAAAAATTACATACATTCATAATCCCTTTTGCGGAACACCCTATTAAAACAACTCTTATAACAATAAGTATAATCGCTATTTTAATAATTTTAACATATTTATCATTTAAGTTATATTATGCAGTACTTAGATATAAAATATTGAAAACGCAACGAATGACACAAAAACGTTTCGAGGAAATACTACGAAAACAAGGAATGGAATACCTAACCAAGAAGAACACCACTACAACAGTATAAAAAGGCAGGAGCCTTTCTTCTTCTTCTTAATTGGCGTAGACACCGCTTACGCGATTATAGCCGAGTTAACAACAGCGCGCCAGTCGTTTCTTCTTTTCGCTACCTGGCGCCAATTGGATATTCCAAGCGAAGCCAGGTCCTTCTCTACTTGGTCCTTCCAACGGAGTGGAGGTCTTCCTCTTCCTCTGCTTCCCCCGGCGGGTACTGCGTCGAATACTTTCAGAGCTGGAGTGTTTTCGTCCATCCGGACAACATGAACTAGCCAGCGTAGCCGCTGTCTTTTAATTCGCTGAACTATGTCGATGTCGTCGTATATCTCGTACAGCTCATCGTTCCATCGAATGCGGTATTCGCCGTGGCTAACGCGCAAAGGACCATAAATCTTTCGCAGAACTTTTCTCTCGAAAACTCGCAACGTCGACTCATCCGTTGTTGACATCGTCCAAGCCTCTGCACCATATAGCAGGACGGGAATTATGAGTAACTCATAGAGTTTGGTTTTTGTTTGTCGAGAGAGGACTTTGCTTCTCAATTGCCTACTCAGTCCGAAGTAACACCTGTTGGCAAGAGTTATTCTGCGTTGGATTTCTAGGCTGACATTGTTGGTGGTGTTTACGCTGGTTCTAAGATAGACGAAATTATCTACAACTTCAAAGTTATGACTGTCAACAGTGACGTGAGTGCCAAGTCGCGAGCGCGACGACTGTTTGTTTGTTGACGGCGCGGGTGTTGAGGCCGATGATATCAATATCATCGGCATACGCCAGCAGCTGTACACTCTTATAGAAGATGGTACCTTCTCTATTTAGTTCTGCAGCTCGAACTATTTTCTCCAGAAGCAGGTTGAAGAAGTCGCACGATAGGGAGTCGCCTTGTCTGAAACCTCGTTTGGTATCGAACGGCTTGCGGGGATACCAAATTCAGACATCGCGGCATAAAGGCAGCTCCTTTTCGTGCTGTCGAAAGCAGCTTTGAAATCGACGAAGAGGTGGTGTGTGTCGATTCTCATTTTACGGGTCTTTTCCAAGATTTGGCGCATGGTGAATATCTGGTCGGTTGTTGGTTTTCCAGGTCTGAAGCCACACTGATAAGGTCCAATCAGTTTGCTGACGGTGGGCTTTAATCTTTCACACAATACGCTCTATAGAACCTTATATGCAATGTTGAGGAGGCTAATCCCACGGTAGTTGGCGAAGATTGTGGGGTCTCCTTTTTTATGGATTGGGCACAGCACACTTAAATTCCAATCGTTGGGCATGCTTTCGTCCGACCATATTTTACAAAGAAGCTGATGCATGCTTCTTACCAGGATGATGGAGTCATGTGTAGAAGTTCACGCAAGTGAGGAAAGTTCTCTGATCGCCATTCACTTGGGAGTGGCCAGAAACGATTCTTTTACACATGGCTCAAGCAGCTCACTACTTCCGGTCTTTGACCAAATATCCTCTGGGTAGCCTAAGAACATCCGTTTGAAGGCGAGCTAAAGTGAGAAGGCGAAACATCCCCTGCATAGGGTTGGGCGCTGGGTTTGGGACCCGCCACGTAAAAAAACACCCCCAGTGAATAGGCAGGAGCCTTTACTCTTTTTAAAAGGAGGGGAGAGTTAAGGCACGTGTAACTTACAACACATCACTATCACATGGGTTAATGTCCAAAGTACGCGATAACACTAAACTAAACACCATTATCAAGAACAACAAATTATATGTATTGTAGATTACCCATTAGTATAAATAGAAGTATAACCATACACGCTTTGTCTCTTGTATTTTGAAGATTACCAAATAAAGAACGTTCTGCTGTCAATGCAGAACTAAAATATTTTTTTGACTAAAATAACCCAAGTGTTATTAATTATGTCGAGAAATTAGGGATATTTCAATTTTGGGATATTTACTCTTTTGGATGAGCGTGTTTCACCACTTAACATCAATCGACACGAAAATAGCAGAATTGAGAATTTTCAGTATTAAATGAGAAAAATTATGATATTTCCGATGTTAAGGAATGTACGCTTACAGATTCCCTTTTTTACTATGCAAACTACGCAAACGATGCTGCACATAATTTATAGATCGGTACACATTTATTAGTTATGAAAGTACATATGTACATATGTATGTACATATGTATGTATATATTTTAAAATTGAGCTATTCTATGATGAATTCCATAAAATCTTTGCAAATACGAGTATATAATTCAATTAAATTTGTATTACTACCTAAATATGCATTTTATATAGGTTTGGTACGACATACATATGCATATTTGTCTATTTAAATAAATATTTGCTTGGTCAATAAACTTTTCGATATCATGTTAAAAGACCAAGCGGTCGCACATTTGCCCATATATAATTATGTGTGCATGTAAACAAATTTAAAAGAACCATACGCATAATGTTTGTAAATTTGTCTACATGCAACAAATGTATGTAAATATGTACATTCAATGCTTCATGCGAAATTTCCGTTGACGCGAACAACCAATGGCGAAGCTCATATTTTTTGCTTTCATGTCAAAGAGTCAATGTGTCGAAAGACTGACACGTCGCAACATTGTGTTGTTGGTAGAAAATCCGAGCTGTGCCGAAAACACAAACGAACGATCGCCAAATGCCACTGCTTCCCTTGCCGCTGTACCAGCTTCGCCAACAAACCAGCGTAGATATGTACGTTTGTGTGTGAGCTTGCATACATGTGGGATCAGTAGACTCGACCGTACGGTCAACAAGATCGCGTACGAACAAAATCCGAACGTACTAAATAAAGCAACCGTACCTAATACGAAATAAACAACGCTGACTCGAACTAGGTAGCCAACCCGCGGACGCTGACAGGACACATTCTGATTCTGAGCTTAGCAGCATGCCGCTGTGTCTTCTTAAATATCTCCGCTTGAATATCTTTTTAAATATCTCCGTTTGAATATATTTTTAAATATCTCCTTTGGAATATCTTCTTAATATCTACGTTTACTTGAAAGTAACTACCTAGTGTGTAATTTTGTATTTAAATATTAAACCGCGTGTGCTATTGAAAACACTTTTTGCTAACTAAAAGAAAACTTAACTTAAAATAGAAATCATATAAATAATTTCTAAGTTAAACAACGAATGTTTAAGTGACTGGTGTAATTATAACCCGCAGAAACTGTGTTACGAACACACAAATTTGGGGACTCCGTCCGGAATAATCCGTGGTCATATTGATTTAACAAGATCAACTGGACATAAAGACATTGTGTAGTGAAACATTTATAACGGAAATTTGGTGAAGCAAGAGACTGTGTAGCGGAAAAATTTGTAACGGAAATATGGCAAAACAAGGCATTGTTTAGTGGGAATGTTTAAGGTTGGTACGCAGCTCTCAAGTAATTGCTCAAGAAAAAAATTATATTATTTCTCAAGTAATTTTGACAGGTGGTTACGCATTGTGAATGATCTACATTAGAAGAGCAAGAGAGAATAAACAAAGAAAACAAACTTTGTGCGTAATATGTATGTGTGTATGTATATGGTAACATAAATATTTTCATTGAGATTTAAGAAATGTTGATGATTGGTAGGTTTTATACAACATTTCAAAATGGAAAATACTTCATAATAATGATTTCAACTAATTTAGGATGAATTTGACGATTACATCGAATTTCCTTCAAGAAACAATTGTTGATTTGATGTTTCTTCGTAAAACCAGGTTTGCCATATTCACATTTTACTGAAAAAAAGTATCAAAAATTAGTACTAGATTTCTTGAGAGCTGCGTACTAGCACAAGTAAACTTATCGCGGGAAAGTTTCTTGACCGTTTCTCAAGCGTTTTTTTATATGAAGTTTTTACGTTTCTTAAGAGCTGCGTACTAAGCTTAAAACGGAACTCTGGTGTGAAGCAAAAGAAACAGTGAAGGTGTGAAACAGCAACAGCGCTGCTATTGTCAGCAAACAAGAGCAACAGTGCAGTGTGAACAGCAGAGAAAAAGGAACGTCGAACGCAGAACAGAGCAACATCAGTAGCAGATAGCCGTAAAGCATAAGCAGTGTTCAGAAGCAAGGTAAAGAAGAGTAACATCGATTACTAGTGAAGATTCCAGAAGAGGAATAGGTACGAGTCAAAACGGCGAGCAAGCAGAGTGAAAAGTAGCAGAATAAGCAAAAGCAAGGTAAAGAAGAGTAATTTTGATTACTAGCGAAGATTCCAGAAGAGGAATAGGTACGAGTCAAAGCGGCTAGCAAGCAGTATGAAAAGGAAGAGGAGTGGCATCGACTACTAGCGAAGATTCCAGTAAGTGTCGAATTAGAAAAGTATATTGTTCATTTCCAATTAGTGATTCGGTTTATAAGCTACAATAACGGCGATACATATTAGCTCTGACTAAAAATTGTAAATGTATCGTAGCATATACGTTTAAATAAGTTTTTCCAATTAGTGATTCGGCTTTTAGAAGCTACAGTAACGGCGATACATATTAGCACTGACTAAAAATGTATCGTAGCATATACGATTAAATACGTTTTTCTAATCTAAAAATTTAAAACATTAAATGTTAAAAAACCAATTTGCGATTAAATTTAAAAGAAAAAAATTATAATTATATTATATTATATGTTATAAAAGATTTTTATTAAAAGATTATTTCTAAAAGTTCATAACCCAACATGGATACTGAAACCATTAAGGCTGTGACGTTAGCGTTGCTAAGAGAAAAGTGCTTAGAACTGGGACTGACAACGAACGGAAAGAAATCAGACCTACAGACCCGACTGATCCGACATTTTGGCCTGAGTGATGCTGAGTTTAGCGACAATGAATCGAGTGCCGGTCAGTATGAAGACGTAGAAACCGTAGGTCCGCGTGTTAGGAACATTTCACACTTTACATTGAGAGACATTGAAGATAGTATATCTTCATTTACTGGTACAGACTCACTAGACGTTAATCTGTGGGTAACTGAGTTTGAAGATAATGTGGCTACAGTAGGGTGGAATGAAGTACAAATATTTATTTATGCAAAGCAACTCTTAAAGGGTGCAGCTAAGTCGTTTATTAGGGGCGTAAGTGGTATACGCAATTGGTCGTCTTTAAAAAAGATAAGTATCAGAATCGTTTCTTAAGTATTTATACAGTTTAATTGAAGTTGGTAAACCTATTAATATCGATGACGAAAGTATTATCGAATATTTCGTGAAGGGTATTGCAGATTCTAAAATAAATAAAGCCATTATATACCAAGCCAGAACGATCAGTGAACTTAAGAATCAAATCAAGATATACGAAAAAATTCGGTTGATGCAACAACATCAGCCTAAAGTTTTTCAGAATCAATCTGATTTTAGGCGTTCAGATGTCAAAGTAGATAGTAACCCAGGGGAAAACAATAAATGTTTCAAGTGTGGTGAAGGGACACATTTTGCAAAAAGTTGTCCGGGTAAGCAGTACCGTTGTTACAAGTGTAATATGATTGGTCATCGTTCTTTTGAATGTAAAGGTAATAATCTACCGAACGGTGCTATTGAGCAAGAGAAAAATATAAACGTTATAAAGAATATGGGCGGGTTAATATTTAAGACCATTCAACAAAATGGTTTTACTTTTCCGCGTTATTTGATACCGGAAATGATCTTTGCATTATGCGATACGATACTCTAATGCAACTTAATCAGCATATTAAATTAAGTAACGACAAACGGCGTTTAGTAGGATTAAAGGATAGTGCTATTATAACACTAGGAAGTTTCGATATAGATAAAATAAAGATGAACATCAACTTCCATGTAGTTAAGGAAAAAGATTTGCGATACGCTGCTATAATAGGCAACAGTGTATTGGGAAAAGTCGACGTGTTGGTAAGAGAAGGTGAAGCTATCTTCATTAAAAGATCTGTTAGTAGTGAACCTTTGCAGAACCGAAGCGACTTGCTTCCCGAATTTAAAAGTTTTTGTTTACCTATAGAGGACGAGAAGGAGGATAAACTGGTAGATGGTTTAAATCATTTGAATAGAGAGCAAGCTACAATTTTATCTTCTATGATTAATACGTATTCACCTGTAAAGAAAATAGAAAGTCCAGTCGCTATGAAGATTATTTTGACAGATGATACACCAGTGTATACTACCCCTAGACGAGTACCTTATGTAGATCAGTGTTTTACCGAAAATCAAGTTAGTCAATGGTTAGAGGAAGGAATAATACAGCAGAACACTTCATAGTATGCTTCCCCTATAGCAGTGGTTCCCAAACTTATTTTGTTTACCGCCCACTTTGAGAATAAATATTTTTTAGCGCCCCCAATTTTTCACCTATTTAAAAACCACTATAACTTCAAATTAATTATTGTGACCTATATATGTATATTAACGGAGAATTCTAAACGAAACTTTTACTATAACCAGCATCTTGAAACCTAAGCGCAGTAGGTAACATACAACGACGCTTAGGTCTCAAGTTAACTATTACGGGTTCCACCTGCCAATAAGAATGATTATTGAAACACAACTTTATAGTATTAAAACAGAGAATATTTTATTAAAAATAAAACTAAAATAATCGATCCATATATAAAAACTAATGTGAAGGATGAATCTGATGCTGTTTAATAAGTTTGTTAATATCAGGTTCCAATTTACTCAAGAACAGTCGCAAGTCGCCACGTTCGGTAACAAGCAAACGATTTCTATTTTTAGTAAGCAGCGTTGTCACAGCACTAAATCTACGTTCGCACAAATATGACGATGGGAATGCTATCAAGAATCGTTGAACGATTGACCACAATCCAGGGTACAATTGCGAAATCGGTTTTTGTAGCCAAAATTCTTGGTAACCATTTTTGAACTTGATTTTTATTTCCTCGTTTGTTGTCAATTCTATAAGTTCTTCTTCCAGCTGAGGTGGCATTGCTGTGTTGACATTTGAAAACGGATCCAACACCCAGTCTGGTATTTCCAAGTTCAAAATGTCCTGGTATCGTTCGGTGAAGTCAATGTGGAGGTTTTCCAAATGTTGGCAGTAGGCAAACAATTCGTCGTTACTGCATCATACTGATAAATTTGGAAAATTGTGAAACTCACGTCTGCCTAGATTCTTTTTGTGTAGAAGCAGTTTGGCTGCGAAAGCAGCAACGACGTTTTTTGTTTTAATTAAATTTAGTTTATCGCCTTGCAGTTGGAGATTCATGTCGTTGAACAATTTATACAAGTCTTCATGTAAGCTATATCATTCTTTGATGTTATGAGCTTGGCTTGAAATTCTGTATCTTTAGTTTCCAAGAACTCTATAACAGAGTCAAACAGGTTGTAGAATCGAGTCAATTGAAATCCTCGTCATTAGTAACTCAAAGCTAATGAAATAATCTATCTTTAAAGAGCTGTTGCGGATTTTATTGACTGCTTTGATGACACATATTGCAGTGATTGAAATAGTTTTTCACTTAAGTTTCTAGCAACTAAATGTTGTTTATGAATAACGCAATTTACACCAAGGACATCTGGAATTTTATTTTTTAAGTACGCTATGAAGCCTTTATGGCACCCTGTCATAGCCGGAGCGCCATCCGTAGCAACTGAAATAATATTTTTCAAAGGAATCTCTTTCTCATCGCAAAACTTTTCCAATATATTGAATATGGTTTCGCCTTTTGTATAGGTCTCTAAATTTCTATCAAATAATAGTTCTATTTTCTCATCTTTAATGAAACTCACGTAAGACAACAACAATGCTTCATTAGTTGGTAAAGTGGACTCATCCAGCTGAATTGAAAATTGACTTGACCTCAGGTGATCGCACAATGATTCTTCAATGTTTTCAGCCATTTCATCAATTCGTCTTTGCACAGAATTATTACTCAAAGCAATTTTTCGGATAATATCTGCTGGCGGTAGTTATTACTTCATTTATTGCTGGCAATATTAACTCTTCTCCGATGTTATGTGGTTTGCCTTTTTGAGCAATTAACAAAGAGATATTGTACGAAGCTCGAAGTCCGTCGTAATCTTGCTTAGTTTTGCTTCACTTGGCTGAGTATTATGCTTCTTCTCTAGGTCTTGAAAATATGCTACATTCTTGTCTCTCTTATCTGGATGCATTTTATTCAAATGATATTGCAGTCTTGAAGGCTTCATTGCTTCATTCGAAAATGTTTTTAGACATAGAAGACACAAAGGCGAGGATGGGTTTGTGGGATTTTCAATGAATCCGAATTTAATGTATTCCGCACAGAAATACATTTGTAAAAAAAGGATCTTTATCATTTTTTTGATTTTCCCAGAAATATATTTGTAAGAAAGGATAAAGATCCTCTTTTTATTTTCCACATAAAAGATTTAAGGAGTTCAAAAATTATTCAAGAGCTCAAAGCATTCGCTACATCAGTTCAAACCTACCTACCCTACACCTTTGCGCAAATGATTATATGTATTATGATAGCAAATGCCTACATACACATTTGGCAATGGCAATAGCAATACGTTTGACAGTTAGTATTCTATAAATTCTATCCTGTTGAGATGCCCCGTTATGAAACGGAGCGACCGATTGACATTATTTTCATTTTTTCTATCTATAAGTATATGTGACCTGATCTACGGAAAGGGGGCTTAGGTGTTAAAAAATCAATTTTCACTTTTTAGTTGATTCGGATGGAAGATGAGATTTTTAACAGCTGTTTCCCAGAAAACTAGTTTTCGCACGTTAGCTCCCTTTTCTCTTTTCGTTGACCAGGTCACATATATAAAAGAAAGTGACGTTAGTTAATACGTTTATAACTGGAGAACGCCTGGACCGATTTCGGTGATTACCACTGTTTAGAATTGCACTAAACACTCAAATTAACCCGTATGACGTATATGCCTGCACGCTAATAAAACCACGATTCAACTTTTTAATATAAATTTATTTACTGTATTTGGTACTCTCCATGCTTAACTCAAGTTTATATAGAAAAATAATACGTAAGCGAACTGGTGAAAATAACAATTCTGTTATTGCATACGGAACCATGGTCTGACCAAAGAACAGTATAATCGCCTGTTGTGCCAAGCTAAAACGCATCACCTGACAATCGTGCGTCTAGTTGTTTTTGTATACTGCACAATGGTCTGACCCAAACAACGGTAGAAACGCCGAAACGAAAATGCGTCACCTGATCATGGTGATGCCAGATCGTGTACTTGGATAATGGTGATGCCAAATTGCACAGGATAAACAATATAAATTTAGTGAACTTATTATTAATCGTTAACTTGGTGGTTGGACAGGCCTCCGCCCAAACAAGGAGAATACTTAAGAAAATTCTGGAAAATTTTCCGAAAAAAAAATTATGAAGAAAATAAATTTTCAAATACGATTTTAAAAAGGAAATAAAAACGAACATGATTTTAAATGCTGGCGCATAACTCAAAAACGCCTGGACCAATTTTGCCAATTCTTTTTTCAAAATGTTTGTTGAGGCTCAAGGATGGTTTTTAAAAAGAGCCCTTTTCTTTTTCCCATACAAACGAATGAATGCTGTTAGTATGGTATGTTTGGCATTGATGAAACCAATTTTTGTGTCGTTTCTGTGCCAATATTCTGCCATTCCTCCATTAGTGCCACCTTCAACTCAGCTTTTGTTGATATTATTCGCTTCTTAACACGCCTATCTAGCTCTTCCCACAAATGTTCTATTGGGTTAAGATCGGGTGATTGAGGGGGATGCGGTAATGTATGTTTTATGTGATGTGCCAGCCACATGCGTACATCATAAGCCGTATGCTTCGGATCATTATCGTGTTGAAATGTGAATGACTCTGGCAATTTCAATTTTTCGGCACTTTTTTTACATTTCTCTTCAGAATTTCCATATAATATTTCTTGTCCATAATGCCGTCTATGAATTCCAGCTCACCGACACCTGCATCGGACACACAACCCCACGAAATTAACCCTCCACCGCCATGTTTTACAGTAGCAGCAAGGTTCTTTTTTTGTAGTTCGGTGTTAGGCTTTCTCCACACAGTTTGCCGACCATCAGATTGAAATATATTGAACTTACTCTCATCTGAGAAGAGTACACTGTCTCAGAAGTCCCTTGGCTTGCTTATGTATTCCTTCGCATAAGCTAAACGCTTCGTTTGGTTCGCTTTTGAAATGAGAGGTTTACGTCTAGCTACGCGAGAACTGTAACTAGCTTCATGCAGAGTCCTCCGAGCCGTTATTGGATGAATATCTTTTCCCATCTTCTCTTTAACTTCCGCAGCGATTTGTGTGGATGATATTCTGGGGTTCTTTTTTACCTTCCTGACTATTTGACCACGCTCGCGGTCACTTAAAGCCTTGGGCCTGCCTGTTCGTTTTTCGCTTTGTAAAGATGCAGTACCTCTAAAACGTTGAATAATACTCCGTATGGTATATCGGCTTCTGTCCATCATTTCATCAATCTCAGCGTACGATTTACCCTGATTATGCAAATATAATATTATTTTCCGTTGAGATTCGTTGGTTTCACATTTTTTGCTGCCCATTTTAATAAAATTAAATCAAATTTAACTATAAAATAAATGCACACTGAGTTTTGAAGTTGGTAAAAACAGTCGTAAAGTCAAGGTATCTTGCTGTGCCAATACTTTTGTTCGTCACTGTATATGTGGTGCTGTTAGATGCTGGCCGCACGCACATATTCTTCTTTGGATGGTGGATGGTGGTTACACCAAATCAAATTGATGAAATCATTTCTGCGGAAATTCTTAATCTATGTAGAGATAGAAGCAGAATTATACGAAACCAATATGGTTCGTGTACCTTACGGACATCATAATACCACTTCGGTTTGTATGTCAAACAATAAATGTACGAAACACTATCCAGGTGCTTTTCTTTCGGAAACACAAACTAGAATGATGGATATCCAATGTATCAGCGTCGCTCACCAGATGACAATTTCAGAACATTTAGCATTCAATTTAGAGGCGTGAATATCGAAGTTAACAACACATCGAAGTCGACAACATATGGATCGTACCATATTCGCCACTGTTGTCTAATTCACATTCAAAAGTCATGTCAATGTTACGTATTGTAGTTTGGTGTAATCGATAAAATACGTGTGTAAATACGTCACCAAAGGAAGCAACATGGCGGTTACTGATCTTGAACGATATGGTCGATACGTGAACTGCAATAAAGCGCTTTGTATAATATTTACTTTTGCGATTCATGAACGTTTTCCGACTGTTGTGCGTCTCGCAGTTAATTTGGAGAATGACCAAATAGTCTATTTCAACACAGAGAATACAGTACAGACAGAGAAAACACCCCCACCAACAAAATTAACATTACGAGTTTTTTCTCAACTTTCGTCAGTGAACCGTTTGCGAGAACTTGCTCTATTCGGAAATATCTTGATATTATACATACAATTACAATTACAATTGCTGGAGCATGATAATCACTGGAATGAAGTTCGCACACTTTTCGCGATGATCAGCCATTAAATTAGCGTCAGTTATAACACAATGTATTAAAGGATTAAGAAATAAAAATTTGGCAACAGCCTAAGCATCTAATCAATATCAAAATATAAATATTTAAGTAACAACATAAACATGACTATTATATGTTCCCAAAGATTTTAAGGAATTCATCATGAAATAGTTCAATTTGTACCTACATGCTTGTATGCTTTGATATAAAATACATATATAGAAAATATACATACATATGTACATATGTATGTAAATAAATTACATATATGTATGCAGAGTCGTTTGCGCATTGTATGTAAATATGCGAATCTGTAAGCGTACATTCCTTAACATCGGAAATAGCATAATTTTTCTCATTTAAGACTGAAAATGCTCAAATCTGCTATTTTCGTGTCCCCTGATGTTAAGTGGTGAAAAACGCTCATCCAAAACAGTAAATATCCCAAAATTGAAATGTCCCTAAATTCTCGACATCGTGAACCTTCTCTATAAATATACGTTCTCTGGTAGAATACTTTCTTTTAAGAGTATTTTACTCAAATGTTATGAATTTTATAGTTCAACAGAGAAATTAAAACATTTTTGAGTAAGGACATCATAACAGTGTGATTATTATTTCATTGAAAGTGTCACATTTTTATTAATAATGCAGATGATTAAACTCCCTTTTTTTTATATAAAGCGACACAACTTCGTTGATTACAGTAGTTTTTTAGTTGATACTGCTCAAGCGAAACAAACGATTCAAATAACACAAAAGTAGACCTAACCGTGATGTTTAAATGAGTTAAGCCTCCCCCACTCTATCCGGGAAAAACTGGCGCACCCTAGCACAACTCAACTCCCCTGAGAAGAACACCACACTTAACATCGGAAAACAACATGCACTAATACAACACACCTGGGGACAAATTGCATTTCACCACAGCAGATGACAACTATCTAATTAAAAAAAGGATTTGATCATCGCTGCCTTTCGACACATTCGTTCATACACTGCGCCGCGTCAACATCTTGCGTCTCTAACGCGATTATCCAATGCGACATAGACCCGCGGCTCCTCGATCACCAGCATCAGCAATTCTTTCTCGGAAGTGAAGTCTCACCGCCTATTTATTTGTAATAACTAACTTTGTAAAATACAAATTAATGCTAGAAATAAACGTTAAATGATTGTACATACATTTTAACCAGTGTGTATTTTTACTAAAGAATCGTTAAAGTGGTTAGAACTTTTCTGTGCACATTTGGGCAGCATTTTATACACGTGATTTTCCAGTAAAGTAAGATAGTGATGAAAATGAAATGGGTAAGTGTATTACAAATTGATATATTAAAAAAATTATTTTGAAAATTTTTGAGTTGTGACTCTTTTGTAAGAGACTTTGACTTTAAACATAAAAAGATAAAAAAAATATCCTGTGTTCGTAGCCTGTCTGTGAGCTAGTACCCCACAAATTTTTATCCAAATTGGTTCAACCGTTCTTGAGTTATACAAGTAAATATTATAACTAACACGACTTTCTTTTGTAGATGTACACACGGCCATTGAACAAATATCATATTTTTTTATTGTGTTGAAAGTGTCAAAATTAGTACCGTGATGATTCGCGAAAAGCATTAATTGTTTTTATATGAGAAAAACTGCAGCAGAGTCTCATCGAATGCTTGTCGAGGCATATGGTGATCATGCTCAATCACAAGCAACATGCAAAGGATGTTTTCAACGTTTCAGAGATAATGATTTTACCCCACTCGCTGTATTCAGCAGCCTTGGCCCCTTCCGATTAACACTTGTTTTCATCAATGGGACACGCAATGGCTGTGCAGTACTTCGATTTCTACGCAGAAGTCGAAAAATTTCTGGTTTGCTTCAAAAGACGAAAATTTCTATTTGTACTTTTTTTACCCTCCTATTTAATATTAGTATTTTATTTCAGAGTTCGCAAATACTCATCACTGAGGAGTAAAATTTTTATCTTCCTCCTCACTACAACACAATTGAGGAGCAATAAATTTTGATTTCCTCAATTGTGAGTTCAAAGGAAAGAGTGCTCTTCTAGAATATTTCTCTTTAATACTTATCTTATCTTTTCGCTCCAATATTTTCCGCATACGTACGTGCTCCTCAAAATAATACTCCTCACAAGAGCGCTAAGTTTCTTTTTCTCATCTCAGGTTTTATCACTCAGTATTTTGTATCGCTGATAAAGTCAGTTATGCAGCAGAGAGTGCACTTGAGCAATTTCTTATTCTCTTAGAGAGTATGTATATTTATAAATTTATGTTAAAGTTTAATTGTTGTTGGTGGGGTTATGTAAACAAAACTATAATACTCTCCTTAGCAACTTTGTTGCGAGTATAAAGATGAGTTTTATTTTTCGCATCACTTGAACACTCAGAGCGATAAAAATAAAGATGATGCGTTAGGCAAATAGTTATCTTTTAAAAATGCTCGCTCATGCTCATGCTAATATATGAGTGAGCCAAATACGTGAGGAGTTTTTTGTGATGAGAATGTTAGTTAAGCTTGCGCTCCTGAGTATTTGAAATGATGTTCTCTTGCAGAATATTACTCATCAGAGCAAGAGCGTATTTTGATGGTTTTACAAACTCTGTTTTATTTACCAAAACAAAACGCTCATTTTATATTGGTACTTTTATATTCATTTTTGTTAATTTCCTTAATTAAATAATTTGGATCGTGTGTTGTTGTATTTGCATGCAAAATTTCTATCCGCGTAGAAAGTACTTTGAAAATTGCTATTCAAAATAGGCAACCGCTTCTTACCAGTGAACATTCTTCTTAGGTCTGAGGATCGCTGGTGGCCAAATCCGTTTTCATTGATTTCCCATTATCAAGGATCATTGAAAACAGTTTCTAGTTTTTTGACGTTTAATACCGAAGGTCCACTGCCTTCATAGTCTTCGGTGTTCATATGGCCTGTATGTAATCTTGCCAACAACTTCAAAAAAACTACTTGTATTATCAAAAACTTGTCTCATGCGAGTCGTCCATCCACTTCTGTTAATTACAATAACATTGTAAAGATAGCATATTATTTTAACATCTTTTATAGATAGACTTTGCGGATATTCTGGCCTAACGTTATTAGCAATGCTAACCTCTGCACCATAACCAAACAGCTACCGATCCATATCGAAATTCGACGTCGGAAGCCGATCCATTTCCGACTCTCTGCGAAAGCCTCACGACGGCATTAGCAGAACAGCGCTAGGTTGGAGTCCGCAAGGAAGCCGAAGACGCGGGAGACCAGCCAACACTTGGAGACGGGAAGTCGAAGCAGAAGCACAGAGAAGTGGTTATTCTTAGAGAACAATTAAATTTATAGCTGTAAATAAAATGAATTATAATTTGTTTATTGAGGCCCTATGTTCCACTTAGGAACTACGGGAAAATATATATATATATAGATCGAATCAACATAGGTTTATGATTAAGATGTCGAAACTGTCAAAATAATGGCACTTTAAAAATGAGCCGAAACCGAAAACAAACAAAATTCTCTGGTGATATTATAAGAGGTCTATTCGAAAGGGTGGGATAAAACCAACTTATTCGTTTAACTTGGTACAAATTGGTACAATTGTCTGTAACTGCTATGCCAATGAGAGCGAAGCCAGCAGTGGTTGTACAGTTTTTGTGAAAAAACAGTATACAGTATGCTAATCAGAACAGGCGAATTCGTAATTGCGGGACGATATGAGTCGAGGTTTTGGCAAAAAATTGCGGTACGTAATATTCTTATGTGTGTGTTTGGCAAAATCAGCTTGCTAGTTTGAAAGTTCGACCAAACGAAACGAATCTGATGCTGGAGAAAATAGTTCGAGCTGCAGAACTTAATCGAGGATGTACAATCTTTTATAAAAGTGTACAGCTGCTGGCGTTCACCAATGATATCGATATCATTGGCCTCAACAACCGCGCCGTTAGTTCTGCTTTCTCCAGACTGGACAAGGAAGCAATGCAAATGGGTCTGGCAGTGAACGAGGGCAAGGCGAAATATCTCCTGTCATCAAATAAACAGTCGTCGCACTCGCGACTTGGCTCTCACGTCACTGTTGACAGTCACAACTCTGAAGTCGTAGATAATTTCGTCTATCTTGGAATCAGCATAAACATCACCAACAATGTCAGCCTAGAAATCCAACGCAGGATAACTCTTGCCAACAGGTGCTACTTCGGACTGAGTGGGCAATTGAGAAGCAAAGTCCTACTCTCGACGAACAAAAACCAAACTCTATAAATCACTCATAATTCCCGTCCTGCTATATGGTGCAGAGGCCTGGACGATGACAACAACTGATGAGTCGACGTTGCGAGTTTTCGAGAGAAAAGTTCTGCGAAATATTTATGGTCCTTTGCGCGTTGGCCACGGCGAATATCGCATTCGATGGAAAGATGAACTGTACGAGATATACGACGACATTGACATAGTTCAGCGAATTAAAAGACAGCGGCTACGCTGGCTAGGTCATGTTGTCCTACGCTACGATTGCGTAGTTGTGGATTCTTTACAACTGGGTATATGTGTAGCTGTAGAAAGGGAGTTCGGTAGGATGATTGTCGGTAGTATATATTGTAAATATAGCGAGCCCCTAGTGCCCTACCTGGGCTACATGGATAAGCTGCTACTACTTGCGAGTAGCAGCCCATGGATGTGGTTTAGTAGGGTATCCCGGCATTCGTCTGGATACCAAAGCCACAGTCGGGGCGATGCATTAAGCGAATGGGTGGTGGCTAAAAGCCTCCACATTTTGAATGAGCCGAGCGAATGGTATACGTTCGATGGGCCTGGGGGCGTGAGTGACATTGACGTGACGCTTATGAAAGAGGCAGCGAGTAGGGCTTTCAGCGTTAGATGGGAGGTTAAGGGAGGGTGGGGATCGAGTGACCATAATTTCATTCATATTATGGTTAACCCTCAATCTCCCTTGCCTTATGAGGGTCCATTGCGGCGATGGCGTACCGCTGATACTGACTGGAACCAATATGGACTCTCGGTTAGGGAAGCGGTATCCGGTATACCGCTTAGTGAGTTTGAGGAGTTGGGGGTGGACGAGCAAATTGCTCGTCTATATGGGGTAGTCTAGGGGTTAAATGATAGGGTATTTAGGAGGTGTGAAAGTCATAAGATTAGTAAGATAAAAGTTAACCTTGAAGAGGAGGACTGTCAGGCGATTGAATCGAAAGTTTCAACGCACCCGACGGTCCAATTCTGATAGGCTGTCTCAGCTTAGGTACGAATTTAGTTGCGTGGATAGGGAATATAAAGAGATGTTGGTGAAAATCAAGGAAGAGGAGTGGAGGAGCTTTGTTAGGGAAAATAGGAACGACCCCTGGGGTCAGGTCTATAGGATCTGCCGGGGTCATAGGAGGGAGGATGTCACCTCTCTTCACGTTGGTGACACTGTTAGGTTCTGTTGGGTGCGTTCTTTCCTAGGTCGGAGGTGCAGGTACCTCAAGCACAAGAGGTACCTGTCCCTCCATTAGATGATGGGGAGTTGGGGTACGCCTTTGGCCTGGTTAGGACTAAACGGTCCCCAGGTTTTGATGGTTTGAACGGAGAGATGTGTAAAAGTGGAATACCTGGAGGCCATTTATAATAAGTGAGTCTGGGAGAGATACTTTCCACGCGAGTGAAAAGTTCTACTGTTGTTCCTCTCTTGAAGTCCCCTGATAAGGTCAGGAGCGATCCTCGATCTTATCGGGGCATCAGTCTCCTACCAGTACTTGGAAAAGTGGTGGAAAGAGTCATGGCTTCAGGAGCTAACGCGAGGTATGTGGTCGGATAGGCAGTTTGGGTTCGGGAAAGGACGCAGTATAGAGGGTGTGTGGTTTTATGTTCAGAATGTCGTTAGGGAGAATGTCAACAAGTATGTCCTTGACTTCAAGGGGGCTTTTGACTACCTAAGCTGGGATCGAGTGGTGCAACGGCTGGAGGAGCTTGGCTGTCCGGAAATTACTCTTTGGCGGAGTTATTTTTCAGACAGAAAGGCCTCTCTTGTCTTTCGTGGCTGTCCGCAGGGTTCCATCTGTGGTCCATATATTTGGAACCTTATGATGAACACTCTGCTTGGCCAGCTCGAGCCACTCTGTAAGTGTTGTGCGTATGCGGACGACCTTCTTCTTATGGTTGAAGGTCGCTCGAGGTCTGAGTTAGAGCGGGCGAGAGGAGATCTCTTAGAGATCGTTAATTCTTGGGGTTAGGTGTGGGGGTGGACATATCGAGGGAAAAAACGGTGACAATGGTGCTTAAGGGCAGATTGTCACCGGTTCGTCCACCGATTGTGCGTGTGAATGGGGTCAGCATCAGGTATCTGACGCATGTTAAATATCTGGGACTGACCATGAGTGAAAGGATGTGTTTTACTCCACACTTGGCGAATGTGAAGAAGCGACTGCAGGCAACTGTAGGCAAAATACGACGGATTTTGAGGAGCGATTGGGGTCTCGGTCGTTGTGCTGTCCGCACCATATATCGTGGCTTGTTTGTGGCCTGTACCACTTATGGAGCCCCTGTATGGTGGGAGGCAGCCACGACTGTCTGGGAGTCTCAAAAACTCCACTCAATCCGGCGTTGCATGATGCTTGCTTGTTGGCCTGTAAGTCGCACCGTCTCAACGGATGCGATGCAGGTTTTGTTAGGTGCACCCCCTCTTGCCCTGATTGTCGTACAGGGTGCTGTTGCATTCAGGTTAAGAAGGGGCTTGAGTGTGTCATTGCTGCGGAATGACTGGATTTCCGACGATGATGTGGAGAGGGAGGGATATCTAGGGAGCAAGAGGCTTCTAAATGATAGAGTTAGGAGTAGGTGGCAAAAACGTTGGGACAATAGTCCTAACGGCCGAGTGACGTACGAGTACATTCGGGACGTGGGGTTCGTTGAGGATAACCCAGACTTCAGATTTTGTCTGAGGCTGGGTTTCCTGCTTACGGGGCATTCCTCTGAATGCATTTTTGCACCAGAGGCACCTTTCGGATGCGTAGGGGTGATTTTGTGGGGCGGGGTCAAAAAATTGATCGCATTTAATTGTGGAGTGCCCAATGTACTCGGACATTAGGGATCTGGATGGTATGGGGATTAGCTGAACTGATGGACGATTAGATTTTAGTGGTGTGATCTCCTCTAGTCGGAATACCGAACAGTTAGGGTCGTTTTCGCGTGAATTATTTAGGCGGTGAAGGCGGTTAGCTAGAATTAGGGTTTAGTTTTTGTTTGATTGGTGTGTGTATGTGATGTATGTATGGGGCTCAACCCCTGGCCACCAGTCCAGAGCCGTATGGAAGCGCAACTGGTAGTAGTTTCGGCTACGAGGTCTGACCGGAGACTTAATTCTGGTACCACGGGAGCTTTTGGAGGTAACTCCAATCTGCTCATGCGGAGTGGCCCCTCGGGGAGTATCGTGGTGGTTGTGGTTAAAACCCAAATGCGGGAAGAACTGACTTTCTCAGTTGAATATGGAGTTGCATTGCAACCGGGTGCCGGACCCAAAGCACGGCAGAGGGTTTAGATGTGCCTCGAACCCTACCAAGGTGGTTAGTGTGTCCATTCCACACCGCCAATTGGTACTGAAAATACTTAGCATTCTCAGGGCGCTGATCAAAGCATTGATTTGATCCGCTGTGCTTTTGACCGCCATGGAGTAAGGCTGTCATCAGCAGGTGCCAACGTAAAACACACCGGACGTTGTCTACAGTGACGTGGGAGTCACGGCGCGAGTGCGACGACTGCTTGTTTGATGCCCTCGTTCACAACCAGACCCATTTGATTTGCTTCTTTATCCATTCTGGAGAAAACAGAACTAACGGCGCGGTTGTTGAGGCCAATGATATCGATATCATTGGTGAACGCGGGTTATTATTGTTCGAACTTCCTCATGGTGGGCAATGGAACGTCTGCTCCATTGTCCATTCAACAAACTAGAGAAGTGTTCCCTCCTCCTTTAGTTTGCCCTGGGCATCAGTCACTATAAAAACTATATTTCTGGCCCCCCGAAGTCGATCAGTCTCAACCCATTTGGGGATATTTCACTATTTAAAAAGCTCGTGTTAAAATTTGAGACTAATCGGTTTAGCCGTTTTCGGGTAATGTTGGTCACCAACTTTAAAACACCATTTTGAGAAACTTCGAAAATTTATTCTTTAGTCCAAGAGGCAATTAATGCAATACGATGCAGTTTTACTGCATCAAATTTTGTAAGGGATTAATGTTTTGACTTTCAGTGGAAAATTCAGTATACAGGGTTTGTCCGGAAAGTAACAGGACTGAGTCGATTTAAAAAGTTTGTTGAACTTAGCGTTAAATTTTTTAAAAACTGTCAAATGGGCTCCTCCTGCGTCGATGCAGTGCGATTTCCAAGCATTGAAGCAGTCACGGAAAGCAGTCTCCAGAATAATGTTGAGAGCCGAGTAGCATGCTGCTTGGAGCCCCTCTGTCGTCTCAAAATGTTTGTCTTTCATCTTCATACTCAAAGATCAATGGCAATTAAACGAATACTTAGTCGACGGATGGAGTCATGTGTAGAAGTTCACGCAAGTGAGGAAAGTTCTCTTATCGCCATTCACTTGGGAATGGCCAGAAACGATTCTTTTGCATATGGCTCAAGCAGCTCACGAGTTCCGGGTCCTGGACCAAGTATCCTCTGGGTAGCCTAAGAACATCCGCTTGAAATCGAGCAAAATTGAGAAGGCGAAACATCCCATCCACAGGGTTGTGCGCAGGTTGTGAAGAACAAAAAATACTACCAAAGAAAAATTTTAAACAGCCTCGGATGAGAAACCCTTCTTTTAATGACGACTATGGCAAACAAATTAAAGATTACGATTTGAGGGCATGCACCTGGAATCTCCTGTCCCTTAATTGGGAAGGTGCCGCTGCCTAGCTGGTTGATGTCCTCGTGAAAATAAAGGCTCACATCACCGTCGTCCAAAAAATGCGATGGACGGGACAAGGACTGAGACAAGTAGGTCCTTGTGACATTTACTACAGTGGCCACATAAAGGAGCGCAAATTTGTGTGGGATTCGTGGCAGGAGAGAGACTCCGGTGAATGAATGTCTTGACACAATCCGCATCAAAGCGAAGTTCTTCAACATATCACTGATTTGTGCCCACGCCCCGACGGAAGAGAAGGACGATGTGACCAAAAATTCCTTCTCTGAGCGCTTGGAGCGCACCTACGAGAGTTGCCCCGCCGTGATGTCAAAATCGTGCTTGGGTTTTTTAACGCCAGGGTATTGCCTACCCGTGCTTGGGTATCTTTGGCACTACGGTCGGTAAATGCAGCCTTGGGGAAATATCCCCAAATGGGTTGAGGCTGATCGAGTTCGCCGCGGCCCGAAATATGGTTATCTGTAGTAATAGATTCCAACATAGAAAAATTCATCAAGCAACATGGCTGTCTTCGGATCGAAACATCACCAACCACATTGATCAGGTTGTGATAGATGGAAGACACGTCTCCAGTGTTTTAGGTGAGGGTACGCTCCGAGGTCCTAACATCGACTCGGACCACTATCTTGTTGCAGCCAAGATTCGCGCCCTCCTCTGTGCAGCAAAAAACGCACGTCAACAAACACAAGAAAGATTCGTCGTCGTGAACTGCAATCTCTGCTCTCTGAGAGCACTTGTCAACAACTCCGTATAAGGGAACTGTGTGGCGACATTTCAAGCTCCTTACGTACAGCTGCAACCAAAGCTTCGGAAAATACAAAAGAACAGCTTGTACAATGAGGAGTGCCGTGTTGCAGCGGAGAAAGCAGACTGCCTACCTCGCAACGTTGCAATCAACCACAACATGTGCGGGATGGGATATACCGAGAGTTGAAGAGGGAAACGAGACGCATTTGCAGAGAGAAAAAGAGAGCAGCCGAAATGTGTGAGTATGAAGAGTTGGACAAGCTGGCCGACAGAGGTTGTTCAAATATCATTGAACATGCTTACTTATTTAGTATCAGCAAAGCCGAAATACTATTAAAAATAAATATCTATTTTCAAATATATTGAACATATGTACATATAGTATGTACCAGAGAGCTGCAACGAATGTGATAAAATCAGAACAAACAGTCGTGCCAAAAACACAATCAAATCAATTCAGTTCAGCATAGACAACATTGTTAATCAATTCGAGTAGCCGCCAGCGTCAACTGACCTGATGCAACACGAACAATCTGTTCTTCGGCAATCACGATCGTGTAAGCGGTATGGCTGGCTTCGGTTGCAATCGATCATGTCAGTTCAAAGCGTTGCGACGATTGTTTGAATTGAAGTGAAACTTTGGGTAAACTATAAGTAAATCTACGAGTAAGTCTATGTATGGGTAAATCTATGAATACAGCAAACAACAACAATTTTCTGCTGGACTGATTTGAATCATGTGTGGCAAAAAATGTTTCAGCTTTGAAAATGTGCGCATGTTACAAATTTTCGTTGCGTAAACAATGGAAATTCCGTCGAGTACGTACATACATATGTACTATGTATATGCATACATTTCTTGTATGTAAATTAACGACTTATTAGTTACAAAGTCGTAAAAAAATATTTTTTGTGGTCAAATTGACCTTTATTGTTTAAAATCCAAATAACAACTAAACTTAATTTACAATTAACATATTCTTAATATTGCCTAAATCTACTTGCGTTAGCACTTTTGTTTAACGTACGCTTATGCGGCGCATAGCGGATGTTGTTCCCAATTGTTTGTTTCTGCTGACTTGCGGCGCATGGCGGATGTTGTTCCCACTTGTTTGTTTCTGCTGACTTGTGGCGCATGGCGGATGTTGACGTCGGCAGTTATTGGTTTGTTTGTAACATTTCTGGTGTTAACTCCTCTACCCCTAAAAACAAACGTCCCCGTTTGTTCTACTGGGTTACTGCATTTGGCTTACTAGCGTTATTGACTCTGTTAACTGTGGTGTTTCGGATGTTGTG
>NW_026089624.1:22078527-22107288 GCF_024586455.1 Bactrocera neohumeralis | reverse complement strand
GAAAAAGTGGGGATTGAAGAGTTAAACGCATAAAATTTGCAAAATCTCATCGGTTCTTTATTTGAAACGTTAGATTGGTTCATGACATTTACTTTTTGAAGATAATTTCATTTAAATGTTGACCGCGGCTGCGTCTTAGGTGGTCCATTCGGAAAGTCCAATTTTGGGCAACTTTTTCGAGCATTTCGGCCGGAATAGCCCGAATTTCTTCGGAAATGTTGTCTTCCAAAGCTGGAATAGTTGCTGGCTTATTTCTGTAGACTTTAGACTTGACGTAGCCCCACAAAAAATAGTCTAAAGGCGTTAAATCGCATGATCTTGGTGGCCAACTTACGGGTCCATTTCTTGAGATGAATTGTTCTCCGAAGTTTTCCCTCAAAATGGCCATAGAATCGCGAGCTGTGTGGCATGTAGCGCCATCTTGTTGAAACCACATGTCAACCAAGTTCAGTTCTTCCATTTTTGGCAACAAAAAGTTTGTTAGCATCGAACGATAGCGATCGCCATTCACCGTAACGTTGCGTCCAACAGCATCTTTGAAAAAATACGGTCCAATGATTCCACCAGCGTACAAACCACACCAAACAGTGCATTTTTCGGGATGCATGGGCAGTTCTTGAACGGCTTCTGGTTGCTCTTCACCCCAAATGCGGCAATTTTGCTTATTTACGTAGCCATTCAACCAGAAATGAGCCTCATCGCTGAATAAAATTTGTCGATAAAAAAGCGGATTTTCTGCCAACTTTTCTAGGGCCCATTCACTGAAAATTCGACGTTGTGGCAGATCGTTCGGCTTCAGTTCTTGCACGAGCTGTATTTTATACGGTTTTACACAAAGATCTTTGCGTAAAATCTTCCATGTGGTCGAATAACACAAACCCAATTGCTGCGAACGGCGACGAATCGACATTTCACGGTCTTCAGCCACACTCTCAGAAACAGACGCAATATGTTTGGTTAGCCATTCACTTTAGCTTACTTATTTAAGGCAATCATGCTTATTGCTTGATCAAGCATAAGGGGTATCGCCGGACACTTGTGCAAGTAAATACTTGAATTTTGTTATTTTTTGGTTGGGGATATTTTGTGTTTTGACACACGAAGGTAAGCAGTAAATGGCAATCAAAACATTTATATATTTCAATATATATATACGGTTAAAACCCAACTGTTTGCGGTATTTCCGATTTTATCAAAAGTTACTTATAACTGTTTGATAACCGGTATATATTTTTTTTTTTTTTTTGTTTTTGCGAAACCAATAAATAAAGTGAGAATAACTGGATGAGTTATTCTATGTAAGTTAAATGAATTTGTCACAAATTTTTACCGTAATAATACATAGTACATATATGCAAAATTGAGAGTTGAAAAAAATGAAATACTAAAAGGAATCGATACGACTCACTTTGATATCCGTCATGGGATTTTGGGGATTAGTGATGGCCAAATTGTGGGTCGGACGGCTTTTGTCCTTATAATCCTGCCCTGGGATGATTCGGTTGGTTCCTTGTTTGCTGGCTTGTTGTTATTTGTCTGTTGTTTTATACCGCGCCCGTTTTATATTAATATGTATTTTTTATATACACATATGATTATATATTCGCGCCCGCTGTTTTTATTTATTAGTTAGGTGGTTTTGATTTCTTTTTTCCGCGCCCGTTTTTTTTTTTTTTTTTTTTTTTTATTGAACTGCTAATTTTTTTGTTTTTGTTCACCGTACTGTGATGTATGTGTATATGTATATGTATTCTTGTTTGATTTTAATCGCTTTGTTTTCCTGGTTTTGTCACTACCCAAACTGTGTTGTAGTCACTTTTAACACTTATACTTTTTTTTTTTCACTTTTGGCTGTATAATTTTGTTTCAAATTTTCGCCATTTTATTCTTATTATTATTATCTTTTTTTTTTTTTTTTTGTTTCACAATAGTGCCATTCAGAATGGCTCGAAGGACCATATATAAATTAGTACTTACTGTGGTACCCACTCCTTTGAGAATGAAATATATATTTTCTTTTTTTTTGGTTCACTTCACAATGGTTCGTAACTTTTATTGAGGGATAAAAAACGTTATAACAAGGATCTTCTGGTCGGATACCAGTGACGGTGACAATGTATATGAAAATAGATGATGTACGGTCGCTGTATTGAACTCGTGGACTCCCTGGTCGGGTATAATCGTGGAGCACTGGCCGACACTGATGAAAACTGAGTATATATAATCGTGGAGCACTGGCCGACACTGATGAAAACTGCGGATATAGATCAAACTGATGAAAACTGCGTATATGTAGATCAAACTGATGAAAACTGCGTATGTATCAAACTGATGAAAAACTGCGTATATATCAAACGGATGAAAAACCGCGTATATGTAGATCAAACTGATGAAAAACTGCGTATATATCAAACGGATGAAAAACCGCGTATATATCAAAACTGATGAAAAACTGCGTATATATCAAAACTGTGTACGGAAACGTGCGCCGATGTGCGTAGCTTGGAAATCGCGATCGAAAAGGGCCGGACTGCTTTCCGGACGAGCCCTTTTGTTTGCTCGTTGGGCTGTGGAGAGTTATGCCAGTGTTGCTTTTGAGTGGTGTGTGGGAAATCTGCTGTCTCCAAGTGTGGAGAGTGTGCCAGTGTTGCTTGTGAGTGGTGTGCTGTGTTGCTTGTGAGTGATGTACTGTGTGGTGTAGTGGCGCGTCAGGGCGGGAAGCATAACTCATTTAGCCAGCCTTAAAATTTAAAACTGTGTTAAATGAGGCCAGTATATTATTCGCTGAACCCCTAATCTTATTCCGAATAATACCCACTGCCTCGTAATGCTTTACGCTGCCTTCAAAAGGTTCGAATAATTCATAGGCGGCCATCGCTGCCTGCCTCCACGAAATATATTCCTCTTGTTTACCATCGAACTCTGGCAATGACTTGACGAGGTCTAACGTCTGACTACACGATTTTCCCTGCACTATCGCAATTTTTTGGTAGCTTTCTACTTCAGGGGTCGTGACCCTCAATGCACTCATCTCGTTCCTAACTTCACTAATTTTTTCATCAATAACCTGTTTCCATTGAGCGGCCTGTGCCGCCAATGCGGCTTCTAACACCGCTTGTACCTGTCTTGCGTCCATACCTGTTTCTGTTTCCACTACGTCAGCCACACGTAACCTGCTAGTATGGTTTATCAATTCCTGCACTGAGTTATCGTAAAGCTCTTTATCGTGAGGGGGGTGGCTCATTAGACCCTGAACAAACTAACACACACAAGTATTTTTTCACTCAAACGCGGCACAATCGTTAACGGCCACCAAAACAATAAAAAAAAGATCACTTCACTCTTTATATAATGCTGCTTTATTAATTTCACAAATGATGACGATTGGCTGTGCCATTCACTTACATGATTTTTCAATAAATATGGTAATTCCGTTGCTCTGTGGCTGGGTTGTTGATCGCTAATTTTCCTCTTCGTGCCCCACGTTGGGCGCCAATTAAAGATGTATAAATTAAAATGTATGCTGTAATCAACTTTATTGACCAGGCCGTGTGCTCTGGCTTAAGCTTAACTTAAATCTAACTTAGCCCTAAACCTAGCTTAACCATAAGACCTAAGAAAGCAAGTCCAGTAGTCGACGCTGCCGGCTTTGACGTCTGCGTCGTGCTGACTCTGCTTCATCCAATTGTTTATCCAAGCAATTGTTTATGCAAGCAGCAATCGGATATTGACACTGTTTACGTAATCTGCAAACTTTAGTAACGGTCGTTGCCCACACAATCTGCTGATGAGGCAAGATGTTGTATTGGCCTCACCACATTCATACCCAACTGGAAATTGGGCATTAAGTGTTAACTTGTATGTATATTTCAGTATGTACATATGCTACTCAAATGTCGCCAAAACTAGTTTTATATAGATGTTGCATATTTTTGGTGAGCTGCTTAAACTTCTACGTTTCAGTACCACTTAAAAAAGTTACATACATACACACATACATGTATACATATATACATACATACATACATACATACATACATACAGACATACATACGCCTTCCCACAGTGTCGCTCAAATATTCTACGTTTCAGTATCACTTAAAAAAGTTACATACATACATACAAGTGAAGCTAAGAAAAGCGTATTAAAAAAGGGAATCTGTAAGCGTACATTCCTTAACATCGGAAATAACATAGTTTTTCTCATTCAACACTGAAAATGCTCAATTCTGCTATTTTCGTGTCCCCTGATGTTAAGTGGTGAAATACGCTAATAATTTTCTGTGGTGAAACACGCTCATCCAAAACAGTAAATATCCCAAAATTGAAATATCCCTAAATTCTCGACATCGTGAACCTTCTCTATAAATATACGTTCTCTGATAAACGTATAAAAATATAAGCAAAAGAACAAACATATGTATGTATTTGAGCATAATTTTTATTCCACGCTCAGCTCTGTTCAAGCGAAAATGTTAAAATTTCTGCTGCCGAGCTGGCAGTGGTGAAACTCCTCCATCTCGACCGAGTTAGCGAAAAATATTTTTACGTTCTTCGCGCCGTGAACCTTCTCTATTATAAACGTTCTCTGCTATTTTTTTACGTTCTCTGATTCTACGTTATAAACGAGGATTTGACTGTAAAATTTCAATAATTTTTACAGGCACTGTTTTTTGCTACTCCTGAACATTTGTCATCTTACGAGATGTTACTCTTCTGTAATTAGCGTGCGATGTGTGCAATACTATATCACAACAGAAAATAGCATTGATAGTTACATCGCTAAGATTGCGGCTATTTTGCTAGATGGTGAGCGAACGACGCATAGATATTCATAATAAACCAAACGCAATATCTAACATAAAAAATAGCGAAATCGATGTTGATAAAAAGTTGAGGTGAATGCATAATGGCACACAAATATTCTCGAAACATTGCACGGAACAATGCAAGATTTAAACGGCAACGATAAAGTATTCGATGGTGCTGTCTTATCACTGGTTGAAGACTGCCGATAGCCCGGTTATTCTTTGATGATATTAACTAATATTTTAAGCAATCGATTGTATGATATTGAGTCATTCCAATTGACCATAAATATGTGCAAACATTTGCGAACTGATTTTCGCTCAGAAGCACATAATACAATTTCTAGATATTGGGAATGGTAGAATAGAACTGCAACCAAATACACAGTGTAATATACTGCCTTAAAATTTCTGTATTCCCATTCACGAAAATAATGTATTAAGTGAGAGTATATTCCTGAAAGTAAAAATTAATTGCTTGGATAATAACTGTCGCAGTAATCAGGCGCGCACAAATATGTTTAAGTTCACGAAATTAATTGTCAGTCACATCAGTTATTGCCAGGCTATCAGATGTATTTTAAATTATTCGCTACTATTGTTAATGAAAATGAATACGTAAATTAGCTATGTAGATAAACCCAGAATCACATAACGTAATCTTCGATTGAAAACTAATTTTATTCTGCGTATTTTTAATACACAACTATTATGAAACGATACATGTTTGGAAATCAAAAAGATTACAGGATATATTATTGTAGCAACCATTTTGACTGAAAAATTAAATGAAGAAATGATCCTCTTGCCTCTTGCTAAACAAACTTGAATATAAAATTAATAAAATAAAAAAATTTAATCAACAAATTAATATTAATCATTTTCAAAATTGGAACTAATCGACAATTTTCTTAGACCAAAAAAAAAGTTTTGATTTTTATTCATAAATACAATTTTATTGTATTGAATAATTTTTAATAAATGTACACCTTAGCCACAGCAAAACGTGAACTGGATCCTCTAGATTTATAATAAAGCTAAATTCTTAGTCATAACATCAAATTATTTCACATTATTTCTTCTTGAAAACCAAACTATAAAAAACTGTCTTTATATATGTATGTATGTTTTGAAAGTTGAATTACTTTGAGTTCTATGACAGCATTTTTCAACTTACAAGCCAACTATCTTCAATGTTGTGAATTATAACATGCACATTATTTGCATAATACTTGATTCGTTTGTGAGGTACTGAAAATGAGAACAAACTTTTCCATGCACTTTTCATTTTTTTTATTTTTCACAAAATAACGTTTTGACTTATGAGTAAATTATTGTTTATTGGCAGCTAAACGAAATTCTATGTAAAATTGTTATGTACTAACAAAGCACAGGGCTCGTACATATGTACATAAGTATTTAATATTATAATAGCAGTTAGTGAGTCCAAAACTAAATAATAATGCATAATAAATTCACACAATACGTATACATTTTACTATAATTCGTAAGTTTATTAAGAGTTTTTGCATATTTGCAATATGTTTCAAAAATATGTATAGAAAGGACTACCGATTCTGAAATTACAAGTTATTTACATGTAAACATACATACTGTTTGTTTAGGCATTATTCTCGATATCATTACAAAAAAACTGCAAAGAACAACTTAAATGCTTCAATTTTGGTTAAGTCATCGAATAAGGATAGTACAAAGATTTTAATTTCTTTTTACATTACTATGCGCATTAAGTTCTTCATATTATGTCATGGCTGTTTCAGTTATTATTTAATGTCATTGCTATTATAGTTCTTATATTATTGTTGTTATAATTTATGTATTTATTAATGATTGATTAAGTTTAATTTATTTAAACTAAGTATTTTATTATATTTTATGCAATTTATATAATTTGTAATATATTTATTATATGTATATGTATCATTTATATATATATTGGTATAACTCATATTATCGAGTTTAGCATGATTAATTTGTCATGGTTTTATTTTGTATAATTATCATTTTAATTAGTTAATTTTACTTTATTACATTACATAATTTTTTGCTTGATTGTTAAGGTCAAATATTCGTGAATGAAGTTTCAACTGAGAATTTAAATACAATTTTTTTAACATTTAGCTGACATATTCATAATGGCCACTTGCACTCGTTTTATATATTTTTGTCTTTGAAACAAATTTTTCCGACCACAAACTAAAATTTTGTTAACTCAATTGAATTTATGCTCTGCGTATATATGTATGTATATATATTACTTTATAATTTATATATTCCACTTGCCATGCTGTTCCGTATTTTTATTAGGTCTTTACTCCTTTTGCTGTTGTTGTTTATGTGATTTCTGCCTTTTCCATTTACACTATAATCAGTGCGAGTGGTGGCTTGCTGCTCGCTTAAACTGCTGTCTCTGTGTGGCTGTGCGATGATAGTCGCTCTACATCGATTTCTGGTATAGTCAATTCATCAGGTATATTATCGGCATATTCTATGGATGAAGTCTCTGATAGGCGTTTGCTCAAAGAAGATTGTTTGCGTAACACTTCAGCTAAGGAAGTGTTGGTGTGTTCACCATAACGGCCATCTAGTCCTTGACGAAATGCGTTGACCACGCGAATCTAATTTTTCCAGATATATATAGAAAATGAAAGTACAAAAAAGAAATTTCGAAAGATGGAGAAAAATAAAAGGAAGTAGGATTGGTGGTGATGTTTACAGTCGGCCGTATTGATGATTGGTTGTATAAGGTGATGAGCCGTTGGTAAATAGCGTCAAATGTATTGGAACGAAGACACATATCACTCGCACCGTGCATTGGAGTGAGCATATGTATGGACGTGGTTGTGAATGGGAGCATGATCGCGGGCGTAACATAATCATATTTGTCCCAACATTGAAATTGTTGGTATATTCAAAAGCGAGTGGGGAGAGAAAAAGATAAAATACAAGTAGAAATTGTATGTGTTGAATAGTAATAAATATTTATTGTTGTTAGAGGTAGCTACTCGGAATGATGTCGTATAAAACCAAAAAAATAAAGAAATGCAAAAAAACGCAAATAATTACACATTCAAAGCGTGACGAAAGCGGTTAGTAATGCAAAAATAAAATACATAAGAAATATGTTGTAAAATTTATTTATATATTTTGTTTAACATTTCAATAATAATCAATCAAAAAATATACGAATAAAAAAGGTAGATAATGCAAACTTTTTATTATTATATTACCATCAGTATAAAAAGGCGTATAAGTAATTAATTATACTATCGCAACATGTTGCACAAAGTATAATCGCTGTGTACAACTAAATGTGTTTGTAACACATAAGACTAATCGAGACAAATGTAGAGTTATATGTATATTATGTAGAGATTACAGACGAAAGTTGTCAGGCTGTTTGTACGTACAAGTGATATGTTACGTAAAAATTAAGATGCGATGAAACTCACATACCGGTTATACATATATATTTCTATATATGTATATTGTATAATGATAACAACTAAAACAGTGATAACTCACTATTAAATACGTCAGAACCCTTTAATTTTCTCGCCTTGAAATGGATGTAAAACTTAGAAATGCAACTACACCTAATTCTCATTTATCATATATCACAATTTAAATTTCACCTTATTATTTCACCTTAGAGCACATAAATCAAACACCAAAACCCGAATAAATCTTTGCATAAAGACTGTACACGGTATATCGGTCTGCGAGTTACCCCAGCTTCCATATAATAATTGTCGTTAATCTCGCAGACTTTGTGCCGAATATGTCGGGCAATGTGTGAGTTTCGATAGATTTGATATGAAACTTCATCTCGAATATATGGTACTTAAGTAATATGCTATCAGTCCAGACCTTCCCTAACCCCAACATATTATAGTGATTTGCGACCTTCCTCTCACTTACCATTTATATTGGTTAAAATCAGTGATATTTTAATGAATTTAAGTGGATATGTTTTCTTAAAACTAATATGGTCTAGTCATTGGTCTATACTTAATATACTTAATATAATGACTTCCATTTCACTGGTTGATTATTTTTCTCATACTCCCAAAATACAGAACTTTGCTCTTTGGTAGAGTTGATATCATATATATCTTATTTAAGCTAAGTAGGTTGATTTTAATGTAAATATTTCAGATAAGAAGCAAAGAGTATTAAACTAAGCGATAATACGACCTATAAGCTACAAGCAATAATATATACGATATTACGATGTTGAATTATTACGAAAATTTGTATACTCTTGCAACCAGTTGCTACAGAGTTTTGTAGTTTTGTTCACCTAACGGTTGTACGAATCGATATAGACATAGGGTTATATAGTATATATAAAGGATCAGGATAACGAGAAAAGTTGAAATCCGGGTGACTGTCCGTCCGTCCGTGCAACCTGTAACCTTAGTAAAAATTGAGATATCTCGATGAAACATGGAACGTGGATTCTTTACACAAAAAAATTTTCGAGCTCGTAGATGGGCGTAATCGGACCATTGCCACGCCCACAAATCGCCATTAACCGAAAACATATAAAGTGCCACGACTAAGCACTTAATTAAGATATAAAACTGTAATTTGGCACAGGGGAACGCAGTAGCAAGGGGCACATGTTTGTAAAAAGTTTTGAAAGAGTGGGCGTGACCACGCCCTCTAATGTGTTTAATCTACGTATCTCCTAAACCAGTAAAGCTACAACAACCAAATTTGCTGAGTATAAATCTTATAAGAACAGTGTGAAAATGGATGAAATCGGAGGATAACCCCGCTCACTCTCCATATAAGGGTACTGTTCAAAACTACTAAAAGCGCAATAAATCCATAACCAATTACGCCAGAGACATTAAATTTTACCTCTGAAATGGTACGAGAAGGCTTTATTAGAACTGGTGTGAAAATTTAACAATAGGCGTGGTTCCGCCTACTTTTTAGTGAAATCCCATATCTCAGGACCAACCGATATTCGGTTCCACCCGATCTTATCTCTTCTTTACTTGTTTTATATAAAGTTTTGCCTACACCCAATTTCGATACTTGCAAATCCTAAAATGATCAGTTACACCTCAAAGTAACCCCAATTTTCTTGTTTTTATTAACTTTTTCTTTCGTTTTATTTTTATACTCTTGCAACCAGTTGCTACAGAGTATTTTAGTTTTGTTCACCTAACGGTTGTACGTATCACCTAAAACTAATCGAGATAGGTATAGCGTTATATATGTACATATATATAAATGATCAGGATCACGAGAAAAGTTGAAATCCGGTTGACTGTCTGTCCATCCGTCCGTCCGTTTGTGCAAGCTGTAACTTGAGTAAAAATTTTGATGTCTTGATGAAACTTGGTATGGTATTTCTTAGTAAAAAAAAAGTTCGAGTTCGTAGATGGGCGCCATTGGACCACTGCCACGCACACAAATCGCAATTAACCGAAAACCTATAAAGTGTCATAACTAAGCACTTAATTAAGATAGAAAACTCATATTTGGCACAGGGGATCGCAGTGGGAAGAAATTTTGGAAAAGTTGGCGCGGCCCGCCTCTATTAAGTTTAATGTGCATATCTCCTAAACAGTTTAAGCTACAACAACCAAATTTGCTGAGTGCAAATCTTACACAGCACAGTGCGAAAATGGATGAAATCGGAGGATAACCCCGCTCACTCTCCATATAACGGTACTGTTCAAAACTCCTAAATGCGCGATAAATCAATAAATAAATGCGTCAGAGACGTAAAGCTGTTCCGACGGGATGGTATGAGAAAGCTTTATAGGAGCCGGTGTGAAAATTGGACTATAGGTGTTACACCGCCCACTTTTTAGTGAAATCCCATATCTCGAGACCCGACCAACCAATTTCAACAAAATTTGGTACGTGGGTTTTTTTCATATTCTTATGTCACGTTGTGAAAATGAGCGAACAATAACCACGCCTTCTTCCCAAATAGCACAATTTTAAATTCCATTTAATTCGTTCTGTTTCCAGTATGCAAATCAAGAAGCAATTAATATAACGGGATAAAACTTTGCACAAATAATGCCCTTGAAGTATGCCACCTTATGACAAAAATTGTTTAAAACCAATAAAAACTGTTACCGCCCCTAGATTCCGAATTTTCAGATCCCGGTATCCAGAGCGGACTTTTATTATAAAATATATGTCACGGTCGGAAATATATAATTGAAAGTCAAGGATAGTACTTCTCTGACAATGGTATGTCTATATGTCAAAAATGTGTTGAATCGGACCAATACTTCCCTTAGTCCCCATATATCTAATATAAAGATAATCGAACTTCCGGGTGACTTTGTACCGCATATATCGGTGAGTTATCTGAATGAAAATGAGCTAGCATGTTTTACTCATAACAGTGCATCTTAGTGCCGAAAATGAACAAATTTGAGTGAAAACTTGACTTAGCCCCCATAAAACTAATATCAAGATTTTCGAACATTCGACTATATGACTAGTTTTTTAGTATGTGACATGTTAACAGTTTGAGGTATTGGAAAAAATAGATAAAATTTGGTCGATACTGCCCCAACTTCCATATACAACATATAACGGTTTTCGTTTTTCTAACAAACCTTATGTGTCTGTCAATATATGAGTTATATATGTATAGTATATAGTCAGGTTGACGTTTTACATCTAAAGGTATTTCCCTTGCCTTGATTCCTGAAAGTTGCAAGAGTATAAAATATTCGGTTGCACCCGAACTTCCTTATATTATTGTTTGATACAATTTTAAACAGCATAACAATACACAATAAAAGCAATAACGGTAAAAGTTGTCAAGCATATTCAACAATAATTTTAAAGTTCCGACAGTAATCAGTCAACAAAAACAAATTTAAGATGGACACATGCGTAATCCCCAACGAACATACTCAGTATATATACATAGTACACATTTTTTCGTGCACGTGGCATTAGCCGTTGGAGCCGATGTAAATACTTTCACATAACGAAATATGTACATACATACATATGTATATACATAGCAGTCAAAAATATTATAAAATCAATATTATGTACATAAGTATATACATACATATGATAAGATACAGCCAAAGTATAAGCAAAATGTGAATGTGCAGGTATGTATATCTGTCATCTAATATGTATATATTATAGCAACACCTACCATAATATAAATATACACACATGCTATATATAAACTTAAGTACAACCACACACATATGCGATATGAAAATATTTCTTAAACGTCGACCGCATGCATGTGCTCAAAATAATTATTTTGGACACTTCTCGACAATTACAGGCACTGTGCTTCGATCTCATTTCGTAATTTTTCGGCAGAATACCTGGAAACCCGCTTGGTAGATTTTTTAACCGCCATTTTTTTATAAACAATTGCTTGTTGGGTTTTCCCGAAAAGCTGGAAATTTTTTTCCTAAGGCCGCCATTTTGTTAATTAAAAAAATCATTTACCAGATTATCTATTGAAAAATAATTTTTTTGTCCGATTGCAACAATAATCTAAAATTTCAATTTTTTCATGACTCTGACTACACCTAACTTGATCCGAGGATATTAACAACTAGGCAACAATATACCACAATTATCATTATGCATGGCAACCGACCACTGACCACTGAAAAAGTTGGAACTACATATGTATATAGCGGTATTTTGTAAAATGACAAAACTTATTCGAATAACTACAAGTTATATGTACACATACAAACATAATGCGAAAGTATAAAGACATTCTAGGGGTAATAGGAAAAATAGAAAGATAATACAATAAAACAATAGAGCTTACACGTATACATACAGATACGTAAAGTTCATATGTACAATAAAAAATAAATAAAATCAACATAAAAATGTTATACACTAAGGAAGTGTTAATTAAATCAATATATTGGTTAGATCTAAAAGTCTAAAATAAAACCGGTAACCCTAAAGTGATCAACAAAATTATAAATATTTATTGTATTTAATGACAAATTAGAAATACTAAATGCATGCCGTTGGGAACTCTCAGTACAAGTGCATCAATCTTACACAGCTTTGTTCTTAACTGTGTTTTACAAAAGACCGCAAGCCAACGCGAGTGCTCCTCACATAGAAAACTATTAGAGAACAAACTGTTTCCTTTTTGAATCGTGACAGTTTTCAGTCTTGTGCCTGTAATTGCACAAACTTCTATTTCATACACAAATTTGTATTCAGACACAAATTTGTTTTACCTCAGTGGAAAATCAAAGAAAATAAATATGAGAAAATTATTGTAAATTAAAATTACAAATTTAAGTCAAACAGCTAATTAGCACGACATGTGGGTCTTATGTTTGTCAATCTCTATTTCGCATAGGAATTTGAAAAGTGTGTGCACTTGCGCATTGAAATTGTAATACCTACTGTATGAACCTGCGGGACGAGGTATTATGACCGATTCACATAGAACTTTGCTCGGCAACTTACACTTTAAGCTTAGGATCCAGCTCTCAAGAAATGTAAAAACTTCATATAAAACAACTTAAGAAATGGTCAAGAAAATTTCCAGCGGTTATCTAGAACTAATTTTTAATAAATTTTTTCAATAAAATGCGAATATGGCAACGCTGGTTTTGCCAAGAAACTTGAAATCAACAATTTTTTCTTGAAGGAAATTCAAAGTAATCGTTAAATTCATCCTAAATTAGTTAAAATCATTATTATGAAGTATCAGTTTATTTTGAAATTTTGTATAAAACCTACCAATCTTCATCCACATTCCTTAAATCGCAATGAACGTATTTATATAGTACTTACACACATAAGTATACTAGTATTTTCTTTGTTTATTTTCTCTTGCTCTCCTAATGTAAATCATTGCCAATGCGTAACAAGCTGTCAAAATTACTTGACTACAGCTCAAGAAATAATGAATGTTTTTTCTTGAGCAATTACTTAAGTAAACCTTTAGAATTAAAAGATACTAATAAATCAGCAACATTTTAATACTAGTATGCACTTTGTGTATGTATATATGATATTTGTTACGGACCTTTAACAACAGAGCAAAGAAAGCAAACGGTAAGCCAGAATGAACACTTTGCTTTCTGTGCTCTTTGTTAAAAACTGCGACTGTTGCTTGGCAAAGCGTAAAAAGATCAAATGTCTGAAGCAAAACAACGCAAATGTTATATATGAATCAGCCATTTTACTACCATATAAACACAAGAACATAGAATAATTAATTAGAATTCTGATGTTTTGAATTGGTTGCCTTATTATGGTAATTTCTTAGGCTTTGCTACTTCAAATTTGACATACAAGTATGTAGCACTCATTTAGCATGATAGAAAGCTGCGTTTAATCGAACGAACAAAAAAGAGCAGTCTGGACCTTTTCATAGTGAAACATAGTGTTAAGATAAAAAATTATTTTAATAAAACTTTAGGATAAAAGTAGTAAATTTCCAAACTCAAAAAGGTTAAACTGAGTTGCAACACAAACAGAAATAAATTTAGTTACAGCAGAAGGTAAAGAGGAAAGCTTACAGCTTGATCAGTGTTGCTCTTGCTGTAGGGTACCGGAATCAAGCGCTCTTGCAATTCACCGCCTATAACCTTTAAAAGGAAAAGAAAAGTAAAAAAGAAAAATATTTGGAGAAACAGGTACATTGAGATTGAAACAGTTGAAATGTTGGTGTTGTGATAGTAAGAAGCTTTCTTCAGATATTAGTTTTATTATTTACTCTCATATTAGTTGTTTGTTTAAGCTTCATTGGTTTAGTTTTTATATTAATATTTTTAATAATGAAAAAATGTTGATTACCCACAGCCCGTCGCTGTTTTGTGCATTATTATTTTTACATATAATTTATGCATTTTATTTGTTTACAAACCGCTGTTGCAATATAAAATATGTGAATAATTGGTAAATAACAACACAATTGACAAAAAATTAAATGCTTACTTATTCAAATACATACATATGTGTGTATGTGTTTGGAACATATTCATGTATCTATGTGTGTAGGTGATTGAAGGAAAAATTTTAATTTAAAGAAAAGAGCAACAGATTTTGAAAATTGTTAAATTTCATAGATAGAATAAATGGAATTGAGAAAAATAACAAAGCAGAAAATTTCGTTGGTTGTTTCGTTAATATTAATAATATTTCAACATGTTGTTTAACTGTTTCTTTGATGCCCTGTAGCTCATCGTGTGCTGTTTTATGATAGCGTTTTTGGAAAGATTACTAGACCATGTGATTAAACTATATAAATGAAAGTATGTACATATATTTTTGTGCTGCATATTATTACCTATACCTCTCACGATATTTCTAAATGTTAATGTATATATGTATGTATGTACGTATGTATATAAGAGTTTAAAGGAGTCATCCCGTGAGACGACCGTTTTTTAGGGATTTTTCGGAATTTTTTATGGTCAAATGAGAAAAATACAGAGCTTCCAATATATTAATTAAGGCTTTAACTGAAATTATGATTTTTTTTAATTAAAAATATTTTGTTATTTGCGAGATTTATCGCTTCAATAGCACCCATGAAAAAAAGAGGCAAACTCCAGCAGACTGGCTTACCTAAAATCGAAAAGACAAATTGCATGTGATGAAAAAGTATTCGGTTACTCTCTATTACAACTCAAATAGATCGTACTATTAAAAATTACAACCCTGTAAAAGTTTTTTCCTTTTATTCTGTATTCTGCATAAATAAAAGTTAGTCGTTGAATAAAAGCCCATAAGTTTAAACGGGACTTCCATATTTTTTAATTTTTTCTATTTTGGCGATTCTCGGCTATACAACCACCATAGGTTATGGGCCCACGTAGTTAGTGTGCAAATGCGTGTGTCGCGTTCGAAAGATTTTTTCTGATAAAATACTAAAACGAAACAAAATGAAAAGTGTTCTTATACACGGTGGACTGTGGCATATAGTGAACGAAAGATTGATAAAAAATGAAGAAGATGCGGGCGAGTGGGAAGCACTCGACCAAAAAGCATTGGCTACAAAAACTCTAAGCGTGAAAGCGTCGCAGCTTAGCCATATCAAGCAATGCAAGTCGAGTACAGAAGCGTGGAAAGTGCTGGAAAAATTGCATCAGACAAGTGGGCCTGTGCATAAAGTCTCGTTATACAAGAAACTGCTGAATATTGTAAATGAATGTTAGAAACATCAAAGAGAAGAAGAGTAGTCAGCAATCGTCGACCGACGCAGTGACACGTACACCACGAGATAACATAATATTTTCCGTTTCTTAAAAATCAATTGTTAGAATAACATGAAATATGTATTTATTTTTAATTTAATAATCACACACACAAACAAACATTGTTATTAAATATACTATTGAAAAATCCTGACAAACGCGTTTTTTATTTAATTTACGGCCCGATACGATACGTTAAAAATACGATACCTTAAGAGTAAGTATCTCATTAACAGTTCAGAAGCTGGGAAAGTGTGTGAAATGATGCCACAAATGAACGTAATCACATGAACGCATTAAAAATAACAAAAAATAAGCTGTGAAAAAAAGACAAAATTTCAAATCTAAAAGTGCAGGAGCGCTAGCGCTCCAACAATCGCAATTTCGGCAATCGGCAGTTTTATTTGAATATCAAATTTAAAAAGTGAGTGCGAAAGAATCAGTTGCGTTTCAAGGCGAAATCGACATGAGTAAGAGTGAGAAAATAGCAGTACTACAACATGCGTATACGACAAAGCGAAATTGCTAAGGTGGTGAGTACAATGACTGCGACAGACTGCAGCAGCACGACAGTGAACTGAAAACGTCGTTGTTCATCTTACTACATGTACATTTTGAGTAGCAACAACAACACAATGGCCGGCATGTACACAAAACAACGCAGTTGTCCATTTTGTATGTACACAATTTCGTTGTGGCCATACTAATTCCTTTCACTTCAATTAAATTTAAATATTTTGTTCAAAATGAAATTTTTTATGCAAAAAATAAGTAAATAGGTAAATATTTTTGCTTTAAATTATCAATTGTTATTACAAATGATATAATAGAGCTATAATATAGCTATTTTATGCTTTTATTTGTAAAATAGCGTCAAGTTTGTTAGAGCTGTGAATAATTTTACATTTTACATATTAGTGGCATCACCACTCTACCTCCTCTTTCTATCTTCCATTCTACTGTCAACTCTACTGTCGTCCTACTGTCGTTGGCAAAAATAGGAGGATATTGAAGTTAGTGAGAACGACAACTGTCGGCTTGCAGTCGTGTAGTTGTGCAGCTGCCAAAATAACACTGCCCATAAGAACGTGTGTATTTTAATATTTGACAGATGTAGTTTGAAGTCTGTCGCTCTCTATGTGTTCAGCGCTTAAACTGCAGAAGCAACGCCAACTACTGTAGATCGACGTATCAACGTGAAGCAAAACTACCGGGTGTCTCGTCAACGAAGTGGAAAAGAACAACGAAGAGAAGAAGCAACGTTAAACGATAACAAACGAACGACGTGAAAATCGACGAGTACGTATACTAACGCAGCAACGAGAAACATAAACAACGAATGTCAACGGAACGAATGCAAATACAAATAAACGAATGCAAACGCAACAACGAAAAATAAGAACAACGAATGTCGACGAATACAAATGTAATAACTAAAAGCAGAAATCAACGAATTGTGAATTGAAAAATCAAAACAAAACGAGAAATAGTAACTGAAAACGGAAATTAACGAGTTTTGAATTACAAAATCAAAACAAAACGAAAAGCAACGAGAAGCTAATAAGAAGTTGTGAATATATACGTGTAAAATAAAAAAAAATAATAATAAAACAATCCACGATGCGTAATATAAACGAACTAAAAATCGATCAATTAAAAGTGATACTGCGCGAAAAGGCTTATCTACGTCTGGTTCTAGAGCAGAGCTAGAATTACGCTTAATACAAAAAAATCGGTGGTGATGAAATTGAAGCTCCCACAGTTATAAATTCGGGGCTGCAAGAGCAAATCAATGATTTACGTGGTATGATGGAAACTATTGTCGGCATGCTGCAGCAGAATAATCAACGAACAATTGACGCGAATGTAGGGCAACCGAATGTCAATAATCAAAACGCAAACGAAAATGTTTGTCAAGTTTCGACGCCGTCAATTCTTACAAATGCATATGTCGGTGGTTTTCGGTCGATTAGAGAAATATCGGACATGATACCGGAGTTTGATCCAACCAATACGAAGTCGCTCACAGTTCAGCAGTTTATTGATCGTGTTAGCAGCTTTATGAGAGCTTACCAACTAGACGAAAAATGTGTTTTAGTAGCGGTTTATGGGCAATTGAAAAAAGTCGCTCGTATGTGGTTAGACACTTTACCCACTGTGCACACCAGCTGGAATGGTTTCGCTGCGGAATTGAGAAATGAATTTTGCATGTCTTATGATGAAGCTCAAATTCATCGTATGATGAATGAATCGGGACGCAGAACAGGTGAACGTATATCCGACTACTGTTTTAGAGTGAATGCCCTAGGCAAGCGATTTCAACAAAGTGAACCTGCAATAATCCAATATACGCGACAGGGTTTGAATCATTCCGAGTTACAAAGTGCCATTGCAGCGCAGAGGTTTGAAAGTACGAAGCAAATGCGGGAGATAATTGAAGAGTGGTTAAGAAATCGTGTTAAAGTTACCATGTTTAAACAAAATTTTGGAACTAATGCGAAGGACGTACCGCGACAGCAAGCAGCGAATAGTGAAAGCAAAAAAATTGTGTGTTACAATTGTGGTGAGATAGGCCACATATCAAGTAAATGTATGAAGGAGCAGAAGCGTTCAAGATGTGCTGATTGTGGTAAAGTGCATAAACGAAACGAACCGATCCATTGTGGTTGTAAGCAAGTAGGACATAACGTTCGAAAAGCTGATCTGACACGAGATGGGAAATGTTTTATTAAGAAAGTTAACGTAAACGGCAGAATTTTTGAAGATGTAATCGATACTGGTAGCGAGTGCAGTTTAGTTCGAAAGTCAACGGTCGATATGTTCAGAATTGAACCTGAAGAGTGTTGTGCACATTTAAACGGAACAAGTGGTGGAAGATACATGATGCGGAAGCATGAAGCAAAGGTCAACTTGCTAATCTATATTGTTGCAGATAATATGTTGGAAACTGATTTTCTACTGGGTCAAGATGTCGTAGCGCGTAAAGGCGTGGTGTTTACGGTTGAGAAGCTGGCTGAGGCTGTTACGTTACCTGATGACGAGTGTTTTACAAATAATGTAAGTAGTGCCGATCAAAGGCGTAAACTGCAAGAGTTACTGGAAAACTACAATGATGTGTTCTCGAGCAGATTAAACGGCATTGGTAAGTCACACTTAATTGAAATGCAAATTGTTTTAAAATCAAAAAAGATTATTGCGCAAGCGCCTTATCGAGTGCCAGTTTCAAAGCGAATGATAATTACACAAACGATTAAAGATCTCGAAGATAATGATGTTATAAAAAAATCCTCATCAGAATTTGAGCCCAGCCCGTTAGTATTAGTTAAAAAAAAGATAGAAGCGATAGACTTTGCGTAGATTACCGTCGTTTAAATTTGTTAATTAAAAAAGAAAAATTTCCGGTTCCAAATATCGAGGAACAACTGCACCAAGCTAAGCAATATAAATTTTTTACGATTCTAGATCTAAATAGTGGATATTATCAAATCCCAATCGCACCTTAAAGTCGGCATTTATAACCCCTGATGGCTTGTATGAATTCAAACGCATGCCATTTGGGTTGAAGAATGCGCCGATTGTTTTTCAACGCTTAATGACAAAGATTAAGGAACAAGTCCACGAAGACGACCTTATGATTTACATGGACGACATCTTGGTAGGTAGTCAAACGTTCGAGCAAATGCTAGAAAAATTGAACAGAGTTTTGACAGTTTTACGTAATGCGGGCTTGACGCTAAATATAAAAAAATGCGATTTTATGAAAACGACGATTACATTTCTTGGTCACGAGCTAACGCCAGAAGGTGTTTCGCCTGGTAAAATCAAAACTCAAGCCATATCCAAGTTTCAGACACCGGCTAATATATCAGATACTTTAGAAAATTTGTCCCTGGATATGCTATAATTTCAGAGCCGCTACGCAAACTGTTACGAAAAAATCAAAAATTTGAATGGACGAAAGTGCAAGAATGCATTTGAGCAATTAAAATCTAAATTAGTATCCCGACCAGTATTGGTAGCATATCGTGTTGATGCAGACCCTGAGCTCATAGTTAGGAACTCGAAACTCTAGCCGTTGTAGAGTCTCTAGAACGATTTCGATATTATATTTATGGTAAAAAGGTTAAGGTTAGAACAGACTGTAGCGCACTTAAAACGACTATGCAAAAGAAAGAGCTCATACCACGGATCGCCAAATGATGGTTACGAGTACAAGATTACGACATTGAAATTGAACATCGACCGGGCAATCGCATGGAGCACGTCGATGCTCTAAGCCGAGTTCCATACGAAGCAGCACGAACAATCTAAGTAGTAGACTTACGTATTGATAAAGCAGTGATAGATAAAGATGACTGGCTTTTTAGCATGCAGTTACAGGACGAGCGCATATGTCAAATTGTAAACAATATGAAAACAAACAACAACATTGAAGATAAAGAGTATGTACTACAGCATGGAAGACTTTTACGAAAAGTTGGCGACAAACTTCTTTGGGTTGTACCACGAACACTACGTCATAGAGTTGTCCAAGATTGCCATATGCAAGCAGGACACATGGGTGTCGAAAAGACGTTAGAACGATTGAAAACCTATATTTGGTTTCCAAGAATGCGAAATTTTGTCAAACAATTCATTTTATCTTGTATGGATTGTGCTTACAATAAACGAAAAAGTGGTAAAGCCGAAATACAGTACCACTTCACCGACATCGAACCAGTTCCATTCAGAACTATCCATATGGATCATTTGGGTCCATTTCCGAAAAGCTCAAAAGGAAAAGAACATCTTTTGGTTATCGTCGACTCATTCACAAAATTTACAACGCTATATCCCGTTAAGAATACATCAACTCGCTATGTCATCGAAGCATTAAACGAAGCAAGTAGTTATGTTGGAATGACATTACGTGTTGTGACAGATAGAGGTTCTGCTTTCACGTCTCGCGAATTCGAAAAGTACTGTTTCGAAAATGATATAAATCATATTCTCACGGCGGTGCGAACACCAAGAGCGAATGGTCACGCAGAAAGAACAAATCGCACAATTTTGTCTATATTATTACCGATGAATTCTGTAGATAAGAAATGGGACGAAAAAAATCGCTATGTACAGTGGTGTATAAACATGATGAAAAACAGTACCACGGGTTGTACACCTCACGAGCTCTTGTATGGGTACAAGCCACGTGATATTTTACGCAACAGAGTTATTCTAAGCTTGCAAGCAAACGACGAAGCATTAAATGACAAACAGCTAACAGATCTCCGTGAAACAGCAGCTAAAAGAATTAATGAAAACCGAGCAGCTGCGAAATCTCGTTTCGACGCAGCACACGCAATTCCACATACTTTCCAAGAAGGTAACTTAGTTCTAGCCGAAAATGAACCACCAAGCACAGGTATGTCAAGAAAACTCGAACCACGATTCAAGGGACCGTTTTTAGTTACCAAAGTCTTTGACCACGACCGATATGTGGTAGAAGATCTTCCACAAACACGACGCACTAGAAAGCATTATTCTTCTGTTTACTCCATCGATAAGTTGAAACGCTGGTGTCAGTTACCAGAAGACGACGACAACGAAAAAGAAATAGTCAATAACGAGTTGAGCGAGGTCGCTCAAGTTTTTCAGGAAAGGCCGACTGTAAATGAATGTTAGAAACATCAAAGAGAAGAAGAGTAGTCAGCAATCGTCGACCGATGCTGTGACATGTACACCACGAGATAACATAATATTTTCCGTTTCTTAAAAATCAATTGTTAGAATAACATGAAATATGTATTTATTTTTAATTTAAAAATCACACACACAAACAAACATTGTTATTGAATATACTATTGAAAAATCCTGACAAACGCGTTTTTTTATTTAATGTACGGCACGATACGATACGTTAAGAGTAAGTATCTCATTAACAATATGAAGTTAAGTGACAATGAAAGTATGCCAAAATATTTAAAAGGTTTTAATTATATTGTAGAAAAATTAACAGAAGTCGGCATTGAAATTAAAGATGAGTTGGTAACAAAGCTATACGAACATTTTGTTGTTGCTATAGAAACAAGAGACGCGTTACCAACGTTAGCCATTTTAAAAGTAAAGCTTCTAGAAGAATCAGAAAGAAAATGGCAGTGTAAAAGCGGTATAGTTGAATCCCAAGGAGAATCGCAAGCGTTTGCAGTGTGGTCGAAAAACGCTGAAAAGGGGGAAAAATCTTCGAATAACCGAAATAAGAAGATGCAAAACATCAAGTGTTTTAATTGTAAGAAGATAAACAATTTCGATCATAGGTCACCAAAGAGAAACGAACGTTCGTTTACGTTGTTAGCAACAGCGGACGCAGAGGCGTTCGACAACACAACCTGGCTTCTTGACAGCGGAGCAACATCGCATGTGTGTAGTAACCGAAATTTGTTCATTTCATTAGAACAGCATGAAGAGAAAATGTCTTTGGCTGGAAATAAATAAATTACTGCTGAAGGTGTAGGCAATGTGCGAATAAGTTCACAAAAGAGTGACATTATTCTTCGGAATGTTCTATTTGTGCCAAATATGTGCAGTAGTTTCATGTCAGTCGTGAGAGCCGTAGAAAATGGACCAAAAGTAATGTTTAATAAAAACTGTGCAAAGGTAATGAATGACAGCGAAATACTATTAAAAGCAAAGAAAGTAAACAAACTTTTCGTATCTCAATGCGAAAATAACAAGTGTTTTTATTATTCGAATGATAAGGCGGTATCATGGCATGAACTATATGGACATTTAAATTATGGAATTAGTGAATAAAGACATGGTTCGAGGTATGGAAAAAATTACATTTGGTAAAGACATCGTATGTGAAATGTGTGCGACATGTAAAATAAATGTAAAGTCATTTCCGAAGAATACAGAAAATCATGCAAAACACATTTTAGGTCTAGTGCATACAGATGTGTGTGGTCTTTTTTGAACAAAGTCTCTGGGAGGCGCTCGTTATTTCTTAAATTATATAGACGATAAAACAAGGAGAATGTTTGTGTATTTTTTTAAATCTAAAGAAGAAGTTTTGGATAAATTTAAAATGTTTAAAAACTTAGTAGAAAGGCAAATTGAGAAACGGATTAAAATGATTCGTAGTGACAATAGGCATGAATTTGTAAACAAAGACTTTGATCGTTTTTTGAGTGAGTGTGGTATAAAAAGGCAGTTGACGGTGCCATACACTCCACAGCAAAATGGAGTTGCCGAAAGAGCAAATCGCACAATCGTTGAAATGGCACGAAGCATGTTGTTGCAAAGTGAAGTTAACGAATTTTTATGGGCAGAGGCAGTTGCTACTGCGGTGTTTTTGCGTAACAGATCACCCACAAAAGCATTAAATGATGTGACGCCTTACGAGGCATAATCCGGACGAACACCAGTTGTTAATTTTTTGAAAACATTTGGCTCAGAAGCCATTGCACTAAACAAAATAAATAATACAAAGTTTCAACGAAAAGGTAAAAAATATATTATGGTAGGGTATTCGCTTACATCGAAAGCATATCGTTTATACGACCCTGATCAGCTTATGATTGTAGAGAAATGTGATGTAACATTTTTACCATTTAACAAGAATGAGGCAGTAGATTCTTCCGACACGATTGAAAACATGAAAGCTATCATCGAAGAAGAAACATCTGGAGATTTGAGGGTAGATAAAGCTCACGACAGTGACGACAAGTTTGAAGAAGCAAAAGCATCTAGTGAATCCGGTAGCGATTATTAAGAAAGTTTATGCGAATCGTCGATTCAGGAAGAGTGTCCTGCGCAAATAGGTCGAGGCAGGCCTAAGCTAGTACGTAGTGGAAAACCAGGACGTCCACGAAAAGTGTACAGTGAATACATAGCACATTTTGTATCAAGTATGAGAAATTGAAATTCCTCAAAGTGTTGCCGAAGCTAAAAACAGTAAATATTCGAGCGAGTGGTCAACAGCGATCTAACTTGAATATGATGCTTTAGTGCGAAATAAAACATGGAAGTTGGTTGACTTACCAAGCAAAGAGAAAGCAATTGGATCCAAATGGGTGTTTATCATAAAACACGACAATAATGGTGAAATAAATTGTTTTAAAGCGCGTTTAGTTGCAAAAGGATGCAGTTCCCCAGTGGTGCGTTACGCTACGATTCATATGGTATTGGCGTTAGCGGCAGAACTAAAAATGTATACACATCAGATGGATGTAAGTATGTAGCGCGTAACTTAACAATGACCTAATCTATGTAGTATTTATGCAGCAACTTGAAAATTTCGTCGACAAAAAGTTTCCAGAAAGTGTTTTGAAGCTCAATAAAGCTATATATGGGTTAAAACAATCTGGAAGAGAGTGGAACCATAAGTTGGACGAAGTCTTGAAGTAAATTGGTTTCGAGACGTGCTGTAATAAACATTGGTTGTAAAGAATGGGTAGTCAAGGTAATTTATGTCTCATTGCTGTATATGTTGATGATTTGGTCGTAAGTTGCCAAGCAAAGAAAAATTTTCTTACAATCAAAGCAGATATCGCAAATAGCTTCGAGTGTGTCGACAAAGGTCCAATCTCATATTTTTTGGGGATGGAAATCAGTAGAGATGGCGTAAAAGGCAGCATAGAAGTTAGTCAATCTTTGTATGTTAAAGAGATTTTAGAAAAATATAATATGACCAGCTGTCGACCAGCGAAAACGCCATTAGCCATAGGTTTCCAAATTGGGTGCACCAGCGAATCATGTAGTAAAGCTGACGTTAAACAGTACCAATCAGCAATTGGTGCATGAATGTATTTTGCCATTTGTACGAAGCCGGATATTTTACACTCAGTCGCTAAATTAGCTCAAAGAAATCAAAATCCTCACAAAGAGCATAAATCAGGTATCAAGCATATTTTACGATACCTATCAATGACTGAAGATTATAAGTTGGTATATCGTCGTACGGGCAAACAAATAGAAGGGTTTGCGGATGCCGATTGGGGCAGCAACAGTCTCGACCGCACATCATACACTGGGTATGTGTTTTTCTTGGGCGGTGCAATTTCATGGCAAAGTAAGCGTATACATTAAGTATCATTTTGTAAGAGAAGCAATAAATAGAAAACAAATTGAAGTTTAATACATTTGTATCAATGATATGTACTTACAAAGAATCTAAGTACAATTAAGCATGAAAAATTTGTAAAACTTTTAGGTTTTGAACAACAATAATGTAAACGATTTACTCGTGTTAAGGAAGAGTGATGAAAAAGTATTCGTTTACTATCTATTACAACTTGAATAGATCGTACTTTTAAAATATACAACCCTGTATAAGTTTTTTTCGTTTCATTCTGTATTCTGTATAAATAAAAGTTAGTCGTTGAATAAAACCCATAAGTTTAAACGTGACTTCCAACAGCATGTTTATCTTGTAGGTACTTTATGAAAAAAAAACATCTGGAGTGAATCTAACATTAAAAACAATTGATCGAACCGTTTTTGGGAAATCATGGACGCTAGTTTAAAAAATGTAGGTTCGAGAAAAACACGTTTGAACACGTGTGTATGCGACGCGCTCTAAAGGCTTTACTTTCTCACTCCTATAACTTTCAAACAACATTTCATTTCGGAAAATTACTTAACCAGCACATTCTATAAATGTTCTGGATTAGACTTATGCAAAACAAAAAAATAAACTTTTAGAAATCCTCACACGGGATGACCCCTTTAACCTATGCAATTGGTTACAAATGTAGGATCTAGATTTTTTGATTTTGAAGATTTCTACTGTGAAGTACAAACTCTTGTTATTTCCACATGTTCCTTATTTATTAAAATATAATAATTTATATAATATAATAATATATACGGATACAATTTTTCAATCGTCACAAGGGATGACTATTTTAACTCATGCAATTGATTACAAAACGTAGGTCCCCGACTGTTTGATTGTGAATATTTCTACTGTTAAGAACAAACTCTTGCTATTTCCACTGAAGTATGATATGTAAATCATAAAATTCATGCAGCGAAAAGGAACATGTTCTTAAACTAGAATAAAACAATTAGTATAATATAATAATATATTACGAATCCAAATTTCTAAGTACTATCTGTATTTAACATTATAAGTATAACAGGTCAAGTAAAAAGTCCCCGGTCTACCATAGCAAAACACATGTTTTGAATTTCAAAGGTGATACCTTGATAATTACGACTGATCAACTTTTCGATACTATTTTTTGTAGTACGATTTGTCCTTTGCTTCAGTTTCGGCAATCACCTCTTCGTTCTTCGTCTTTCATTTTTATACCTGAGAACAGGAAAAAGTTGCTGGGGGCCAGGTCTAGAGAATGCGGCGGATGCGGAAGCAATTCGAAACCCAAATCATGGATTTCTGTTAGCAATTTTCAGTGACTGTCACAAGTGCATTGGTAAAAAACGCTTTCTTTTTCTTCAAATGCCGCCGTTTTCGACGATTTCGTCCTTCAACGCTTCATAAATAGTCCCTGTTGATGGTCCTTCTTTTTTCAAGGTAGTCAATAAAAATTATTCTATGCGCATCCTAAAATACAGACGCCATAATCTTGTCAGCCGACTGTCGCGTTTCTACGCTTTGGAGCGGGTTCATCATATGCAGTCCACTCGCATGACTGTCGATTGGACTTCGGAGTGAAATAATGGAATCATATTTTATCTATTGTCACATATCGACGCAAAAAATCCGTTTTATTACGCTTAAACATCTCCAAACAATCCGATTCATTAACTCGTCGTTGTTTTTGGTCAAAAGTGAGCTCGCTAATTTTTACGTAAAGGAAAAATTACACAAAAGTTGTATTTTTGAGCTGCACTGAGATGTGCCCTCTTTATTAATACTCTTAAGACTGACTTGTTACAACTCTTACTGCTGTTTATACTAAACACAATAGTTATTTGTTACTAGCACATAGTTTTTTTACATATACATACATACATACTTACTTAAAATATTGTTTGTTTAGGTTTATTTACATATAATTGTATAAATTGCTTGTTCTACGATGAGGTTGTTTTGATGTTTGGTACATATTTTGTTGTTATAATTAATACGTTCCTTAACTCGCGGCACACACTTTTCACGTACATAGTTTTCTCGCGCCCAAATCTTCGTGGTATTTCACCATGTCTAAACTTAGCATACCAATCGTTGATGGTTGATTTTTCTGCAGCAGTGTCCGGAAACTCGTCAGCCAAGTTTTTGCTTCAAATGTATTTTTTCCCTTCAAAACGCAATATTTTATCAACACGCAATATTTTAACAACACGTGAAATTCCTTTTTATCGATATTTTTACTATAATAAAAATTGCCTCAAACAAAATGACATAGTTCACAAAATAATGATCCGCTGTTAAATTTACACGCTGAGAGCTGTCAAATTTATATACACGACTTTTGAAGGTTAGGACTAACTAAAAATCATATGAATATAAATGTTCTAGCGCCATCTATGTGTAAGGCCGGGGACTTTTCAATTAACCTGTTAACACACCACTCTTAGACGCATACATCTAAGTATGCATATTCATGTACACATTTGCAGTTCTTCAAGCAATGATATCAATATAATATAAGTTTATGTGCACAAAAAAATATAATATACATACTTATATACATATGTACGTATATAAAAGGACTATACATAAGTATATAGGTTTTGTGTAAAGAGAAACGTTGCAAGCGCTAGGCTCTATTTCGAAAGCTAGAATCTGCTACAAATGCTTGGAAAAGTATAGGAAGTGTAAACTTATGGCAACATAACGGTTATGCCTTATATTCACAAATATGTTATAACATGTGTGATTGTATGTTATCATCTTCTGTAGCTATAGTAATTTGAATTATTATGAACATAGACTCGAACCTTACGCATGATTATGCATTTACTATATAGTCATTATCCCGAAATGTGTTGGTCGTAATGCTTTCTCATGGGCATCAAATTTTTTGGTGATTCAGGGAACTGCATTCATCGTATTTGTAGTATACTATATACATATACTGTGCTTCATTTTCAGCCGATATTTTTTTCTCTGCGCTATCTGAAAATTTTATATTTTATAAAAAAAAAAATATAAAAATCGAATTGAAAAATTTCTATGTTGTTAAAACGTAAATTTTACCTGGCGGCATAATATTTTATAAAGTATCAGATTTACAGGTAGCATAGAGAAAAAACAGATGGCCCAAGGTTATTTCGTGCAAAACTAAGTACATTTTTCTGAATTTTTTATTACGATACAATTCATAGTTCTTTATTAAAAAAATGGTACATTAAAGTATGAAATTTGTATAATTTTGTATAAAATTTAACGAAGAAATATTAAACACGAAAAAGCCCTAACTTTGGTTGCACCGTAGCTATCTATAATACGAGTACTGTTCACAAATAAAAAAGTTTGCAGCTAATATAATATAGTTATTCGATCCGAATAATTACAGCGTTACGTTGAACCATCCAGCTGTGGAGAACTCAACTTATTCATTGAAAATCCATAATGAAAAGACCGCAAAGCCAACGTCAATCCCATAGTTTTTCAAAATACCGAAAACACAAAATAGTGGTATTGCAGAGAATCTAAATGTTTAATAGCAAAGTAGAAATAAAAATAAAAAAAAACATTTGAGAACAGAGAGCACTTTTCAGCTATATTTCTAGACGTAGCTCAGACGTTTGATAAGATATGGCATGAAGGTCTTTAT